>NC_077231.1:208660427-208899854 GCF_027887165.1 Monodelphis domestica | reverse complement strand
TGCAGGCAGGCCAGGCTTTATCCCCCTCATTTATTCCTCCATTCATTCTGCTGTTGCTCTGTAGCACCTTCATTCAGTTAACCACATGTGCTGCTTGGAGGGCTCCAGCCAAGGGAAGCTGGCGAGCATCCATTCCTTTCACAAGTGGCCACATGTGTGCTCCCACAGGACCCCACTGTATTGGGCTCCGCTTCCAGCTTCCTCAGAACAAGGCTCTGCTTCCAAAGACTTGGCCCAGGAGCAAAAGAGTAAATTACATCAGCAGGACCTGAAATAGACTCTTGTAGAAATGAGAGCGTTTCCCTTCCACTCCCACTCTCATTTCCATAAAAAGTTGCTTCGTCTGATTCATGAAAAACATATTGAGTGTAATGCTATAAATGGAATTCTATATTATGCAGTTGGAGTCGTTGCTAGAGGGCTTGTCTAGTACCACTGCTACTTGCTGAGAAATAGAAAAGTAGTTTCCCCATTCTCTTAACTTGATTAATTGTTCTGTTTGTGTTTAGATATGTCTCAATTGTTTAGGAATAGAGGAGGGGAGAATATGGAGGAAGATTGTTCTTCAGAAAATATATAGCAATAGGGGCAGCTAGGAGATGGGACCTCCTATGGCTTCAGACACTTAACTGTGTGATCCTGGGCAAGTCACTAAATCCCAATTGCCTAGACCTTTTTGCTCTTTGTATTGGAACTGATACATAGCATTGATTCTAAAACAGAAGTTAAGGGAAAGGGAAAGGGAAAGGGAGAAAGGGAGAAAGGGAGAAAGGGAGAAAGGGAGAAAGGGAGAAAGAGAGAAAGAGAGAGAGAGAAAGAAAGAAAGAAAGAAAGAAAGAAAGAAAGAAAGAAAGAAAGAAAGAAAGAAAGAAAGAAAGAAAGAAAGAAAGAAAGAAAGAAAGAAAGAAAGAAAGAAAAGAAAGAAAGAAAGAAAGAAAGAAAGAAAGAAAGAAAGAAAGAAAGAAAGAAAGAAAGAAAGAAAGAAAGAAAGAAAGAAAGAAAGAAAGAAAGAAAGAAAGAAAGAAAGAAAGAAAAGAAAGATCCTATAGTAATAAGCCATAAATGATGGGCAAAAGCCAGGTTATAAAATAGAGAAAGTTCAAGGGAAATTTTTCAAAAAGTATCCATCTGGGGAGTGTTGGGATTCTGTCCTGAGGTACATAGACTGCAGTCTTTCTGGGAGAAATTAAAAGCAGTGCCTTCCAGGTAGGAGAGAGATGCTGGTGCTCAGAGTTAAGGTTGGTATTAAGCACGTGGTGAACACATACATCTGAATGAGGAGAAGAAAGGAATGAAAACTGAGAATAAGTCTCAGCTTAGTCCTGTGGGTAAGAATAGGGTTTAGCTAAGCACAACTTAGTGACAGTGAAGTTTAGGGATGAGAATATTTAATTTGTCCCTAGTTATATTATTTTAACCTGCACTTTAATATTGTCAAAAGAGAAGATCAAAGTTAATTTTTTTAAAGTACTATTGGTAGTTCAGTAGATTGAGTCGGTTCTAGAGATGGGAGATCCTGGGTTCAAATCTAGCCTCAGACACTTCCTAGCTGTGTGACCCTGGGCAAGTCACTTGACCCCCACTGCCTAGCCTTTCCTACTCTTCTGCTTTGGAACCAATACACAGTCTTGATTCTAAGATGGAAGGTAAGAGTTTAAAAATAATAATACAGATATATTACAAATTTGAAAAAGATATTTTTGAAGAAAATGGATACTGTATTATATGGCACATAACTGTATTCTATACTCTCTTCCTCCACTCCAAACACACACACATACCCTTTTCCATTTCTGGAACAGTAATCAAATCAATACCCTTCCTTGGCCACACCCCTACAGTTTCTACTTTTTTTTAACCCTGTCCTTCCACCATAGAGACGATACTATGTATTTGTTCTAGGGCAGAAGAGCGGTAAGGGCTAGGCATTGGAGTTAAGTGACTTGTCCAGGGTCACACAGCTGGGAAGTTTCTGATGCAGAATCCTCCTCTCTAGAACTGTTTCTCAATCCACTGAGCCACCCAGCTGCCACCTGTCTCTACTTACTAGAATGTAAGTTCCGTGAGGCTTTTGTGTTTGTATCCGCAGTGCTCATTAGCCCAGCACTTGCACAAAGTAAAGGTTTAAGGAATGCTTTTTCATCTTATTCATTCCTTTATTCATTTTTAAGTGATCTGAGCCTACAGAAAGTCGAATTGCACAATCTGTGCATTCACACAACAGCATCTCATTTTAATGGTGACACCCAAAGCTTAAGCAGAGAACCTACGAGGAGAACAGAGATGGTAACACCTTGTGAGTGTCCTGTGAGCCTGACCTCTTGGTCTTGTTTCCAATTCTGGAGTTAGTTGTCAGTCAATAAACACTGACCAACTGTGTTTCAGGCACTGTGCTGAGGGTACACATATGGAAAAAAGAAAGACAATTCCTGCCCTCAAAAAGCTTACAATCGGGGGCAGCTGGGTAGCTCAGTGGATTGAGAGTCAGGCCTAGAGACGGGAGGTCTTAGGTTCAAATCTGGACTCAGACACTTCCCAGCTGTGTGACCCTGGGCAAGTCACTTAACCCCCATTGCTAATACAAAGTATTGACTCCAAGATGGAAGGTAAGGGTCTAAATAAAAATAAATACAACCTTCACCTTCTGTCTTGGATTAGATACAAGATATCAGTTCCAAGGCAAAAGACCTGTAAGGGCCAGATAACTGGGGTTCAGTGATTTGCCCAGGGTCAGGCAGCTAGCAAATGTCTGCAGTCACATCTTTTACTATATTAAGACAAAATCAAAATCTGCCATTTTTGCAGTAAGGCAAGTAGCAAAATCTGGACTCAGGCAAAAGATATGGCACTTTGGAAAAGCCCTAGAGGTAATGGGGCAGAGAAGCGGGTCAGGACTGAGGAGAAGCTACCTCTAATTTTTCATGGCAGAGAGAAGGTAGACAGGCTTGGGAGTCAACAGGAAATGTGCATCATGTCCTCGCTTACCATTTTACCTACTTACTCTTGCTCGTTAGATACAAAGATCCATTGGTTCTTCTAAGATTCTAATCAGATGCATACTGCACAAACTATCAGCACCCTCAAAATGTAGCTTGTTATTTAGTCATCTCAGTCATGTCCAATTCTTCTTGACCCTCTTTGAGGTTTTCTTGGCAAAGACACTGGGGTGGTTTGCCATTTCCTTCTCCAGCTCATTTTATAGATGAGGAAACTGAGGCAAACAGGGTAAAGTGACTTTCCCAGGGTCACCCAGTTAGTGAGTGCCTGGGTGAGGAAAATAAGTCTTCCTGACTTCAGAGCTGGCACTCTATCCACTGTACCTCCTGGCTGCTCTGCAGGCAAAGTCTTGGTTGGCTTTTCCTAGTTATGGCTCTGTACTAGATATTGAGGCCATATAGGAGAAGGAAGAGGAAGAAAGCTAGAATTTTATCTAGTCTTTTCCAAATCATTTATCATGTAATAAATGAAAGTAAAATTATTAAATGTAATATTAATAAAAATATTGTGGTCGCCATTATAAAATTAACTCTCAAGTCAGGAGTCTGTTAGTAGCTCTTTAACAATGTAATTTTAGTCAAAATGGAAATATATGAAAAAAGGGAAATATAGGAAAGGGACAGAAAATCTCACCTACCTAGAAAAATACCCCCAAGCCAAAATCCTAAGCCCACCAAACCATTTAAGCCTCAAAGCCCTTGAGAGGAGAGGGGAGAGGGGAGAGGGAGAGGGAGAGGGAGAGGGAGAGGGAGAGGGACAGGGACAGGGACAGGGAGAGGGAGAGGGAGAGGGACAGGGAGAGGGCGAGGGCGAGGGCGAGGGCGAGGGAGAGGAGAGAAGAGGAGAGTATATATATATATATATTATATATATATATAGAGAGAGAGAGAGAGAGAGAGAGAGAGAGAGAGAGAGAGAGAGAGGGAGAGGGAGAGGGAGAGGGAGAGGGAGAGGGAGAGGGAGAGGGAGAGGGAGAGGGAGAGGGAGAGGGAGAGGGAGAGGGAGAGAGAGAGCTTCACCTCTGTGCCCCTACATCCCACAACACACTCATGCAATGTGGGGTAGGACAAACTTAAGGAATGGTTTCTATCATCACAATCTTAAAACAACACTGTGTAAAAGATAGCAAAAATATTCTTATCCTTAGAGATCTCAAGTGGCCTATCCAGAGTCAGGTCCCCAACCTACATCTTCCAACAAGGAGAGGTAGAAAGAACACTTACTAGAGTTGGTATCAGAGAATCCAGTTAAATCTCAGGTTCTTTAGCGGTAAACTAGGTGGCTCAGTGGATAGAGCACCAGGCTTGGAGTTGGGAGATTCAAATATGGCCCTAGACACTTCCTAGCTGTGTGACTTAACTTTCATTGCCTAACCCTTACAGCTCTTCTTAGAATTGAAAGTAAGACAGAAAGTAAATGTTTAAGCCAATTTTTTAAAAACCCTCAGGTTCTCCATGATGCCTCCTTCTCTCCTCTCTCACTGTCACTCCCTTGACCCAAGTCCTCATCACCTCCCACACAGACTACTATAATGGCCTACTGGTTGGTCTGCCTGCCCCAAGTCTCTCCTTATGCCAGTCTGCCCTCCACTTGGCTATCAAAGTAATCTTGCTCAGGGCAGGTCTGGCCATGTCACCTTCTACTCTGTAAACCCCAGTGGCTTCCTCTTCCCTTCCAGAATGGAATATAAAAACTTGTATTTAGTCCCAAAAGTCTTTCATAAACTGACCCTTGATTGCCTTCCCAGACTTCTGAGAACCTCTTAGGACTGTGAAGATTTAAATGACACACCCGGTGCCTGGCACACAATAGGCACTTAATAAATGCTTGTTTCCTTTCATGTTTCTCCTCATGTCACAAAAGACACTCTATTTCCCATTCTGTGCATTTTCATCAACTCTTTTCCCCTAATATATTAGTTTTTTGGTGTTTTGTTTTGTTTTTAATTCTCAACTATTTTAGTATCCATTCTAAGAAGGAAGAGCAGAAAGGGCTAGGAAATTGGGGTGAAGGGACGTGCCCAAAGTCCCACAACTAGGAAAGGTCTAAGGCCAGATTTGAAGTCAGGACTGCCTACTGCAGACCTGGAGCTCTATCCACTGTGCCTCCGCCATGCCCTCACTTCTTTGGAGTCTCAACTCTAATCCCATCTTCCACAAGGAGCCTTTCCCATTCCCCCTTAATGCTAGTTAGTGCCTTTGCTCTAAGATTTCCTCCAAGTTGTCCTAACTAGCTCTTGTTTGGATAAAGCTGTTCTCCTATCCTCTCCCTCATCAGCCTGGGAACTCCTTGAAGGCAAGAATTGGTTCTGTGCTTAGCACAATGCCGGGTACCCAGTAGGCACTAAAGGGATCCTTGTTGGCTTGGCCTGGTAGGCAAGTTACTTTGCCTGTTGCCTCATCTTTAAAATGAGGGAGTTGGTCTAGAGGGCCTCTGAGGTCCCTTTCAGATCTGGACCTCTTCTCTGACAACCTCCAAAACCAGCCTTCTTTCTGCTCCACCACGTTGCCCGGCTCCTGCTCATGAACAGCTTAGAATTTTGTCGGGCAGGGATCATGATGAGGTAACTAGAAAATACAAAATTATCAACCACCGATCATTTGTTAAGTCCCTCCTCTGTGCTACACACTGAGGATAAAAAGACAAAAAACCAAACAACCCCTGCCTTCAAGAAACCTACGCTCTCTATTATACAATAGTTGCTAAAGGGCATGGGGGCCAAACACAGGATGGCACCACCAAGGAAGGCTTCAGGGGAAAATTGGAATGATTTCTATTTTGAGGAGGATTGTGACATAGAAACAAAACATCATTAACTTAAAGATTTCATTGTTGTTCAGCCGTGTCCAACTCTTCCTGACCCCATTTGGGGTTTTCTTGACGAAGACACTGGACTGGTTTGCCATTGCCTTTTCCAGCTTGTTTTACAGATGAGGAAACTGAGGCAAACAAGGTTAAATGACTTGATCAGGGTCACACAGCTAGTGTATGGGGCTACATTTGAACTCAGGAACTGGGGGCTGTCTCTCAACAACTACTTTAACTTGAATGTCCTAAAAGGGAAGAGGAAAGGTGTGTCTCTTACCTTCCCTAATCTGAAAGTGAGGAGTAATGTGCCTTTTTGATACTCATTTCTAACGTTATGATTGTTTACTTCTTTCCCCTCCCCACCCCAACACACCCAAAAAGTTAATCATGGAAATAAATTTTGGAAATGGAATGAAAAAAAAATCAAGCCATTAACACCATCAAGCTCCCCTGTGAAAACTACCAAATTTTAGTCATTAATAAGAATTGCTAAAAACTGAAATTATTATTGTTTATTTAAAGAAATATTAAACATGGCACTGACCTACAAGAGCTTAAAATCTTCTTGGGGAAGACTAGCAGAACTTCTTTTCTCCATTGAGGGAAGGGGAGGAGGTAGAAGGAGAGTTGTGTAATACATTTAAAATGCTCAGGGATGGCAGGGACAGACGGAGATGATGCTCCCTCGTGGAAGAAGAGCTTCAGTGACCTCGTGTGAACCAAGCCTGGGGACCAGTGATCTGGAGTGCCACCACAGCTATCTCAGTGGGTGACCATTTAGATAGAGAAGCAGCAATCACTTGAAAAAGGCCACACGTGGCTTTGCCAAACCACAGAAGAAAGAAAAGCCATCTGTTTTAGGGGAGAAATGGGACTCTCAGCCCAGTGTAAGGTTCCACCGTTTAAGGGAAGTGGCAGACAACTGGGCTGCGATTTCCTGGCGGCAGCACAAGTCCTGGAAGCTGTCCTGATGCCCCAAACGGACGGCCAGGGCCAGCTTGGGACACTAGCCCTCTGTCTCGCTTTTGGGGACAGCAAGAGAAAGCAAGGGAAAGGTTTCTTGGACTATTTTCAAATAGGGATCTTCTGGATCAGCTATAAGGGACGTATACAGGATTCCAAACCAACGTGGAAAAAAGGGACTAAAAGAAGAAAATTCAGGTAGACAGCCCTGCCCTTCTTTTCCCCATGAAAGAAAAGGGGAAGGAGAAAAGGAGAAGGCAAAGCCTGAGAAGTGGGCACAGGATGCCTTGTAACATAAGGCAGTTTTGAATAGCAATTGTGTTGTGTTTGACAACGTGGGCTATGCTTGAGGCAAGAAGCATGATGACAGAACCCCCTGGGAAGAGGTCATTGTAGGCCATTTCTGGGGAGACCTGAAAGGAGGGTCATTTGGTAACTTTCTGTTTTAACTAACTCTTTTCAAACCTTTACTTTCTGTCTTAGAATCAATACTGTGTTTTGGTTCCAAGACAGGAGTGGTAAGGGCTAGGCAATGGGGGTCAAGTGTCTTGCCCAGGATCACCCATCTAGGAAGTGTCTAGGGCCATATTTGAACCCAGGACCTCTTATCTCTGGCTACCTAGCTTGCCCCCTATTTTAACTATTTTTTCTTGCTATCTAGAGGTTAAGCTATTGTCTCTTCTGCAGGACTACAAACGCTATCAAAGCCCTCTAAATTTAGGCACCTAAAAAAAAAAATAGCTGCCTTGCCCTAGTGGTAGTTATGATGGCAAGAATAATAATCATGGGAAAATCCAATTCAACAAACATTTATTGAGCACCTATTCTATTCCAGGGGGTTAGAGATAGGAAAACTCAGATCCATAGCATCACAACTTTAGAGCTGGAATGGATAAGAGTAGCCACTTAGTCTAACTCCTTCATTTTACAAATAAGGAAACTGAGGCCAGAGAAGCAAAGGGACTTGTCCAACATCACACAGAGAATAGATGTCAGAGATAGGGTTCAAATCCAGGTCCCATGACTCTAGATGCAGAATGCCTTCCATGGTGACACACTGCCTTCCTTATTATGATATAATACGAAACAGATGGAAAACGATCATTGTCCAAATAAAGACTCCAAGAGGCTCAAGGTGCCATGACTTGGGACTTCTGGGAAGGCTTCACAGAGCAGGGGGCATTTTTTGCAGAATCTTGGGTGGCATTTCAACTGGCAGAGAAGAGAGGAAAAGACATGAGAAATACCTAGCAAAATCCAAAGAAAAACTCACCATGGGATGTGGAGTTGGTCATATTGGCTCAGCGCTTACTCAGAGTCACAGGAGAATGAAGCTGGAAGGGACCCACCTCAGAGACAATCTTAGTGTTCCAGGGGATGCTGGGCAAATGAGTCAGGCAAATAATTCAAGTGTAAGCCCTTTGAAAATGCAGCACTACACAAATAATAGATAGAACTTGGCTCTCTAAGGCCTGGATCATCATCTTCTCTCAGCATCATTCAGGCAACTTGGTGGTGCAGTGGGTAAAGCACCAGGCCTGGGGTCAGGAAGATCTGAGTTCAAATCCAGATTTAGTAGACCTTTTCTAGTTGTGTAATCCTGGACAGATCACTTAACCTCTCTCTAACATATTTTCCCCATCTATAAAATGGGGATAATTATAGCATCTCCCTCCCAGGTTTACTGTGTAAGAATTAAATGAATGTTGAATACTTTTAGTATTTTTCTATATAGATTATTATCTGACAAAATAGAACCACATGAATAAATTTTCTACCTGCTCAAAATCCTCACTCCACCAAAACTGTGGACAGGAAGGAAAAGAGAGCTAGACACAAAATTCCACCCAATTTATATCCTGTCTATATCAGCACATAATGACAGGAAGTGAGTGGGGTTCCAGGAATCATAGTTTTATTGGGGATCATAGTTTTTAGGGTAACATTCTAATTTCACAATTGTAAGAATCAAATGAAATAATAATAATAATAAAAGTGCTTAATACAGTGTCTGGAACATTGAAGTCTCTATAGAAATGTTTGCTGTCCATTCCTGGAGTCGGTGTTCAAATCTAGCCTCAGATATTTCCTAGCAGTGTGACCCTGGGCAAGTCACCTAATCTTAAATTCATAGCTTTTATTGCTCTTCTGCCTTGGAACTGATACTTAGTATTAGTTCTAAGAGAAAAGGTAAGTGTGTGTGTGTGTGTGTGTGTGTGTTTTTTAAGAAAGAAAGGTTAGCTGTTATTATCCTTATAAATATTAAGTAAACATAAAAAAAACCATAGAGTCCTCTATGACCATTTTTTCCTTTTTCTTTTCTTATTTCTCTCTTTCCTTCCTCCCTGCCTTTCTTGCTTTCTTTTTACCTCCTCCCTTATATAATATAATATGGTTATTTATGTAGCATAATAAAATAGTTATATATAAAAAATAGAAAAATCCAGATGAACCCAGCTCTCAAGAAGAGTAAATTCTGACAAGGGGGAGACAACACAGAATAGAAAATATAGCTGTCAGAAAGATGAAAAGATCCAGAAATCCTGAGAGTTCCACAGTGGGTAAAGAACAAGGCCCAGAGAGCCTATAGGGGAGCTGAAATGACAGATCCAGGGGATGGCAGGGCCTAGAGACCAGACCTGCAGGTGTCTGGGGAGGCAGAAGCAGTGTATGGAAAGGCTCGTGGACCTCCATCCCATCAGAAGGAATAACAACCAAATGAGGTGTTAAATTTAATTGTGGTTGGACTCTGAATATTTATATACATGATTTTATTAGGTAGTCACCAGAGATTTAATTTCTAAATCCTAAAATGAATTACTAAAGTAAATGGAATTTATGGTAATTTATTTACAATAGAGGGAAGGTATTAAGAAAGAGAGAGGAGAGAGAGGAGAGAGACAGAGGAGAGAGAGGAGAGAGTGCGAGACAATGAGAGAGCCAGAGAGCGAGAGCGCTCTGGCTTCCACTGATACCAGTTAGAATTTCTAAGCCCCAGAGAGGGGAAGAGAGTCTCAAGATGATGGGCCTTTCTTGGAGGTTTAGAACTCCAAGAAAGACAGGGTCACTAAGTCAGCCTTTCACTCACCAATGGTGACTGTCTAAAAGGAAAAGCAGTCTGAGGTCTCCTGCACAAGTTCCTCCAGTCCAATTCTGAGTCAAAGAACTTCCATAGAATCCAAGCTCGAGGCTGATCCTCCAGTCCCACTCCAAGTCAGAGATCCTCCATCCAACTTGAATCTCGAATCGAAATCTCCTTTTGGCCTCTGATCCTCTTTTTAAAGATCCTTTTCTCTTGTGTCACCTCCCCTAAATTTTACATCTACCAATCACAGCAGATGCTTTTCTCCAGGACTGCCCACTCCTTAGTTCACACCTTCTTTGGTTAGATTATATCTTTTTGGGTTACTTAACACCTTTTTTGGTTAGTTCACCTTTTGTAGTTACTTAACACCTTTTTGTAGTTAAAATGGGCAGATCTACTTAAAATACTGAGTTATCACCTTTTGGGGATTAAAATCTAAAAATAGATTGTGGATTACAATTCAATCTTCCCAATAAAGGAAGAACTAAGTACCTTCATTGTTACAATCAGGGGATTACAATTTAATCTTCACAATAAAGAAAGAGCTAAGTATCTTCATTGTTATACTCAGGAGATAGCTAAATCCAATCTTCACAGAAGAAAGGGTGCCAGGATGGGGGGACACTTTCCTGATGCCAGGGCCAGAGAAGGGGCTTAGGGGGCCCTCTGCCAAGTATAGCCACTTACCCTTGAGAGGAAGGAGAGGGACACAGTTGGTCTAGCCCCCCCACACCTTCCCTGTTCCTTGCCTTCACTGTTCAGTGAAGTGGCCTTGCTAAGGCATTCCCTCCAATTGGGATGTTTGCCTCACAATAAAAGTCACAGAAAACAGCAAGTGGACAGACATTTGGAGCAAAGCTAAACACCAGAAAGGCAACTGGACTGTTTCTTTTTCTGAAACACAACAGCAAAAAGCCCAACGCAGCCAAAGAAAATGAGAGAGCAGTGAATTACTAGCCAGTTAGTCACCACCCTGTGCTGAGCGCACACTCTGGGCAAAGGCTACAGGAAGCCAAGGAGTACAGAGGAGAGAACAAGCTCCTAGGCACAGTAGGGCCTGCTACACCTTTACTTAATGCCTTGAGAGAGACCCAGTTTAAACAGCTTTAAGTTGTTCTACGAGTGAGTCCCCAAGGCCTGCCCCCCAAAGCTTGTAAACCAAGATGATGGCAAAGAAGCCAAAAGTTGACAGATTTAAAGGCGTCCATCCATCCACAAGTATGTATCAGGTGCATGCTAAGGGATGAAGATACAGAGAAGGTTTTTTTTTAAATCCTTACCCTTTTTTAACCCCTTACCTTCCATCTTAGAAACAATACTATGTACTGGTTCCAAGGCAGAAGAGTGGTAAGGGCTAGGCAATGGGGGTTAAGTGATTTGCCCAGAGTCACACAGTTAGGAAGTTTCCAAGATCAGATTTGAACCTCCTATCTCTAGGACTGGTGAGATCTCAATCCACTGAGTCAACTAGCTGCCCTCCCATCACTTAGTCTAGAAAATTAATACAACAATAAGTAAAGTCCTGTTTTGTAGACCTTGCTGATTTCTGAGATGTAAATGCTTACACCAAATATTTGACCATCAGCTGTCCCTGGAACTGACTCCAGCACATTCCGGCTTGCTTTGTAACTCTGGAACAAGTTCCAAAAACACAATATGATTATTTTTAGTTTATCAACTATAATTAGAGCATCAGACTCTGATCTCCCAGACCCTTCCCAGATCTAGAATTCTGTGATTCCAGGTTATTCAGAAAAAGAGCTTGGGTTTTCTGTGACCCCAATACTGCAGATGACATCAAATTTTGATGTTATTACTTAGTTTTATGAAAGAAGGAAGGAAGGAAGGAAGGAAGGAAGGAAGGAAGGAAGGAAGGAAGGAAGGAAGGAAGGAAGGAAGGAAGGAAGGAAGGGAGGGAGGGAGGGAGGGAGGGAGGGAGGGAGGGAGGGAGGGAGGGAGGGAGGGAGGGAGGGAGGGAGGAAGGAAGGAAGGAAGGAAGGAAGGAAGGAAGGAAGGAAGGAAGGAAGGAAGGAAGGAAGGAAGGAAGGAAGGAAGGAAGGAAGGAAGGAAGGAAGGAAGGAAGGAAGGAAGGAAGGAAGGAAGGAAGGAAGGAAGGAAGGAAGGAAGGAAGGAAGGAAGGAAGGAAGGAAGGAAGGAAGGAAGGAAGGAAATAAAGATGTCATAGAGAAGATTGAGTGACTGCCTTCTATCCCCTGTAAATCAGCTGATTGACTGAATCACACAGGCAGGTAACAGAAGTAGGTGCTCAGTGGTCCCACATTACTAGGTTAGGAAGGAATAAATAAAAGAATAAAAGAATACCTATAAGAAGACCAAAACGTTGGCCAGTCATATATGTGTGCAGGAGATATCTCCTAATTAGTAAAAACCTCCTGTTCATTTTTCTCAGGTAGATTTTGGACAAATTTGAAAAAAAAAAATAGGATCTTCCAGGCACTGTGCTAGGCTCTCGGAAAATAGAGATAAAAGTAGAACAGTCAAATAAGGTAACAAATGTAAAAACTTGAAAGTGCTGTACAAACGTCAGCTCTGGCTGTTACGTAAGGTTACACATCCACTCTTATTACTCTGTGAAAAGGCAAATGTGGAAATTCCTACCTGTCAGTTGCACCACTAAAATCTTAAATAAAGAAAAGGATTTGGATCTCCAGAGAGCCTCAGGCCAAATACTGCTCAGGAAGTCAGTGTCCTGGAACACCATAGCCTGAAGTTATGAATCCTACTAATGTTCTGAGCAACCAGTCTGCCCATTGGCATCAGCTCCTAGACAGCCCTGGACATCAAATTCCCTTTTGTTGGAAGCCAGCCCTTGACCAAAAACCTCATGCTCCTTATTTCTCCACCTAGAAAATCACCAGAAATTGTCAATAAATCATGGAAGCTGGAAAAACTGGCTCCTTGCTAGTCCATCTGTGTAGGAAGTGAGTCCAGATAAAATGCTGAGCTAGAAAACGAGGCCCCAGGAAAAAAAGAAGTGGCCAAATAGACAGACAGCTGGGGTCCGAAGGCATCCAAGACATGAGAGGTGTTACCCTGAAGGGGCATCAAGACTAGGTGTTGTGAAATGTATTCCAGTCTTCTGTCTTTGTTTCTAGTGTCCTAGCAGAGCTCCTTAAGGAAAGAAGTCTAAAAATAACAATAGCATTTAGATTGTACCTCTATGTGTGCCAGTTACTATGCTAAGCGCTTTACAAACATCTCATTTGACCCACAACCTTGGTGCCCTCTGTGGAATAAGGGAGAACCTGCAAATGACGAGGCACTTACTACCAAAAGAATCTGTCACCCCTCCTCTCAGTATTCAGCCATCGACATTAGTCAATATTGGCTCAAGATTGACTAATGACAAAATCTCCTGGTTCCTATCCATCACATCCCCATCCCTGTCTCTCTAACCTTTTGTATTTATTTGCATTCCAGCTATGCTCTTCCCCTCAGCTCATCGGTCAAAGAGATCGGCGTCAAGCCCAATAAATCCAGTACTTCAGAACTCTCTAGAGGAGGTAGAACTGCTCTATGAGGTGAGCTCTGGACCCAGTCTATCAGAGGGCATTGCCCACTTTCAAGGTGGGTTTGGGAGGCAACAACAATGATCTAAGCCCTAGAAACTCTCCCTAATGCATAAAATGAAGGAGAACCAGGAGATGAATTTAAACAATGACCACAAAAAAAGTGAAGAAAAACAATATTAAAACATTAAAATTCAGGTGGATGAAATGATCAGTCTTCATGCTCAAAGAAGAGACAAACAAGTCTTCCTCTCAGAAGAAAGGTGGCAGTTAACTGGTACATAAGGTAGACACTGTCCAGACAACATTTATTTTTATTTTACTTAACTGTATTTCTTTGTCATAAGGAAAGTCCTTTATCAGGAAGTACACTTATTGGGAAGTGACACTTTTTAAAAAGATAAGAAAGGGGCATCTAGGTAGCCTACTAGATAGGGGGCCAAGACTGGAAACTGGAGGTTCTGGGTTCACACTTCTTCATTATATGATCCTGGTCAAGTCACTTAATCCCAGTTGCCTAGCCCTTACAACTTTCCTGCCTTGGTAGTAATACTTAGTTTTGACTCTAAGATGGAAGGTAAGAGTTAAAAAGAAATAATACATTTAAAACTTCCTAGCTGTGTGACTCTGGGCAAGTCACTTAACCCCTATTGCCCAGCCCTTACTATTATTCTGCCTTGGAACCAATATTTAATGTTGATTCTAAGATAGAAGATAAGGATTTTTTTTTCAAGATGTGGGAAAGCTTCAATTAAATTCTATTTATAAAGAAATTCTATTTATAAAGAAATTCTATTATTAGCTATTCATTGAATTTGGAACCAGAAAACAAGGTTTCTCATCCTGACTTTCAATTGTAAGTGACCTGGGACAAGTCACTTCCTATCACCAAAATTTCTATCAGACCTGAAAAGCACCAGGAAAACCATAGCAAAGTTATAAAGAAAATAATGTTTCAGGGTAACCTTTCCCCTCCTCCCTAGAGCCTGGCATGGAGCTCTACAGTAGGTGCTAAGTAGATTTTTGTTTATTAATCAGCTAAGACTGTCAGTAATTTATTTAACAACCAAATGAGATCATGTAGAACCTTAAGGTACTATTAATATATATTATATATTATGTCAGAAAATATATAATAAGATACTATTAATACATAAATTTCAGCTACTGCTACTGTCAGGCTATTAGGTAGGGGTTCCATATACCCATCAGCAATAGAGCAAAGAACCCTAAAACAGGAGCCAAGAGACTGGACCACAAACTCCCTGCATTACCTTGAGCAAATCATTTCTCATCATTCTGCCCCCAGATTCCTCATCTGTAAAATACTGGGATTGGATTAGAGCTCAAAGTTCCCTTTCCAGTTCAAAAAATTGGATTTTTAAAAAAGTTTATTTAATTAATTTAGAATATTTTTCCATGGTTACATGATTCATGTTCTTTCCCTCCCCTCCTCCACCCCTCCCCCATAGCCAATGCGTACTTCCACTGGGTTTTACATGTGTCATTGATCAAGACCTATTTCCATGTTATTGATAATTGCACTACAGTGACCATTTAGAGTTGACACCCCCAATTATATTGCCATCGAACCATGTGATCAAGCAGTTGTTTTTCTTCTGTGTTTCTATTCCCACAGTTCTTTCTCTGGATATGGATAGTGTTTTTTCTTAGAGGTCCCTCAGAATTGTCCTGGATCATTGCATTGCTGCTAGTAGAGAAGTCCATTACATTCAATTGTACCACAGTGTATCAATCTCTGTGTACAATGTTCTCCTGGTTCTGCTCCTCTCACTCTGCATCAATTCCTAGAGGTTGTTCCAGTTCGCATGGAATTCCTCCACTTTATTATTCCTTTCAGCACAATAATATTCCATCACCAACATATACCACAATTTGTTCAACTATTCCCCAATCAAAGGGCATCCCTCATTTTATTAAATTGGATTTTATAAAAGAGAAAGAGAAGCATGGTGATAAGAAAAATGAACTCTTAATAATGAATTCAACTATATTTTTATTCATAGCAGACTAAAAATAATTCCTGTATTTTTTTTGTTTCTCATACCAGTTTCTTCTAGCTGAACTTGAGATCAGCCAAGACTTAAGGATCTCCATCAAAGATGAAGAACTTTCTTCTTTGCGCAAGGCCTCTGACTTCAACACCATCTGCAACGAAATCATCCCCAAGAGCATCACAGACATTCGTCGACTGAGTGCCCATCTCTCTGAGCGGGTCGGCGTCCTCAAGAGAGAAGACTTTGAACGGACAGCACTGACCCTAGCCTATACCGCTTATCGAACAGCCTTGGCCCAAGGGTTCCAGAAAGATGTATGGGCTCAGTCTCTCCTTAGCCTCTTCCAAGCTCTGAGACACGACTTGATGAAGTCCTCCAGACCCAAGCGTTCCCAATGAGAGACACCAGGAACACTGAGAAGGGGGAAAATCAGCAACCCAGGGCTTTTCCTAGCTTGTCACACTATAACCCCCCAAAAAAGGTCTTTATTCTCTTATCTTTTAACTTCCTTGTAGAAACAGGCAATTGAAGCACATTCTACTTGGAAAGAGAGGTAGTAATCAGAGGGGGAAACAACCCACAAAACCCTGTCTTTCTTTACTCCCAGACTATTTCCAACAAACACTGGCATCAAGTCAAGATTCTCTGGGCCAGTGTTTTTAAGGTACCACCAAAGATAAAATGGTTCACGCCCAGTGGCATTTGGAAGACACACACAAGTGTCCTGAGAAACCAGCCTAGATTCAGCATAGAGCTGGAGGAGGAGGCTCAATAAGTGTTGGGAAGAGGGATTGATTCTTCTTGTTTGGTGCTAAATAATTAAGAAACAAGATTTAAAAGATCTCTTTTTTCCATTTTGCATTGGTAGGAAACAGAGATGCTTGAACTATAAACAACATTGTATTAAACACATCAATGCATTTCTCACTTTCTTCCACAAAAGCCACCAAATGTACACCAGATCAAATACCACAAATTCTGAGATCTGAGCCTAAGTGTGAACTAGAGCAAAATTCAGTAATGCCCTCATTTCTAGCATTAGAAAGGAGGAAACTAGATACGGGTGAATTTTCCAGATAACTAAAAGATCCCCCTTCACATGTCAAGTCTTTTATATTTAACCTTTTTATGTAGAAATTTTTCTAAAATGTATTAAATATTTCCCTGTCTTCTTAAACAGAGTATATTAAAAATAACTTAAATTTTTTTCTCTATGGTTCATGATAGCTCATTATGATCATCAATTATTGTACTGTATTCTGTAATGTGATAATCCCTTCTGGGGCTCTGAGGAGTGCAGGGATATTTGCCCCTACACTAAATGTTCCCAAGTTACAATGCTTTCCTAATTTTGTGTCTGGCTTTTAAATTGTTCTATTTTCCCATACTGTCAGGCTCTCAGTTTTCAACTTTTTTTTTCCTATTATATCCTATCCTCCCTAACTGCCACCTCTCACTTACTACAGGCTAGAAAATCATATAACTCAGCCAGAATTGTGTGCTGAATAAGTCAGTCAATTTTCTGAGTAGGGATCTCCTTCACAAGCCTCTGCAAACAGCCATTTCAGCAGCAAAGAGATCCTTTCGGCTTACCTCCAAGTTCATTGCTATGTTCTAGAGGGATGAAGTTCCTTCAAGGTTGACCTCAAGATAAGCAGGAATTGGAGGCCTTGAATTTGGTTATCTCAAGGGCAACTTTAAGGACCCTGATTTGATCACGATAAAGTCTGATCTGGATTTCTATAAATCTTGGGATAAATAAAGCTTTATATACCCAACCCAAATAGCTTTTTCAGAGAAATAGTAGTAGGCTGGCAGGAAAAATATAGTCACCATCAAAAAATGTTATTTATCTTCCTCCAATCTCCACAGCTCTATTTTGTTCTGGTTCAAAAAACCAATGCCAGGACCTTTCTATCTGTCTGTCTCTCTCTGTCCCTCATCATGTGTTATCGTTCTTTCTGTTTCTTCCTAGAGAAAATGGAACATCTCAGGACCTGACATGCTTTCTTCCAGTTCTTTTTTTCCTCAATCTCTTTCCTTTTTATTTATTTATTATTATTTTTTTTTTGGTGGAAAGAGGGAGATGTTTGTGTTCATATCTCTCTATCTCTATGCCTGGCTCTGTTTATCTCTTAGGTCTGTTTATCTAACTTTGCCTCCCTGGGTCTGTTCTCTGAATCTCTTTCCTAATTAATATCATACCCTTCTTTCAGTGAGTTCTTGGGAGGATGAGAAGAGTTAATTGCCTCAGAATACCAAGATGCTTACATATCTTTTGCTTTAGACTCCCCAGACAGGTAATTGGGTATCTGCCCCATAACCTGCAATGTCTGCTCCTTTCCTAAGCATAAGTGTCCTGAATCCTTAAGAGCTCTAATGACCAGGTATCCAAAGAATGACCAGGTATCTGCTCTCTAGGATATCCTTCTCTGGAATGGCATTTACCCACAAATTAGCAGAACATTTCCAAGAACTATTCTGACCATAATTCATGGTCAAACCAACCCATAATAGAGGTAGATATATCAATTCCATTCCATCCTATCCAAAAAGCACTTATTAATCACTAAAGTGCCAGACATAGTCCATGCTAGACTCTGAGGATAAAGATTTCTAAATAGCTATATATTAAGACACTATATAAATGAATAATTGATTATTTTGACCCCCAAAACACTGGCACAATCTAATTATTCACCAACAAAAAATGTAAAATAGATAATGTTCTATCAGAGAGTCTTAATTCTATGTGTCAATCAATGATTGAAGAAATATAGAGGAAAAGGGGGGAAAGGAGCTCTCCTTGAAATTTTAGGTAATCAATTTTTAAACATTGTTTGCTTGAATATAAGCCAAACCTTTTTTTTTTTAAACTCAGAAAAAATTCTGAATACCTTTCTTTCTTCTAGGTACAAAATAAATTCAGACACTTTTCCCATACCAAAACAAAAACCAGAATCAAATGAATATAGCAAAGCTAGATAGTCCAGATAGCCTTAATCTTATTAAGTCCTTGTTCTGAACAATTAAATTAACTAGCTGTAACCTAAAAGGTTAGCTTCAAGTAAGACTGCCTTATGGTCAAAATGAAATGGTTGTTGGTTTGTGTGTGTCCATTTGGAATTTGCAAATGAATTATCTAGCAATATTTTTGCCTCACTTCTACATAATTCTTCTAGATAACTTCTACTAAGAAATTCTGAGAGCTGAGATATTCTAAAAATCATCCTCCTGCCATTCTCTAGAGATAACAAATCATTTGGTCAATATATCGGTTTTGAGAAACCTATGTGGACAGAATGGATACTAGATTCCGAGGAACCACATAATATGTTCATTAATTTTCACTGCCATGTGTTTGTACCCTGGATAGAGTAAAAGAGAATGTGAAAGTGGGGGTTCACTGTCGGGATTGATTTCCATGAATGAGCTAGCCTAAGCTTAACTTCCTTTTAAAAAACAAAGATTACAGAACTCTGAAAGAATCTCTAATTTCTCCATCTATTTGGATTTCCTATGTTTCATAAAATCATACTCTGGAAATGACTTGCTTCTTCAGAAAGTGGATACAGCCCCAAAAGGGAACTTTCTATGTCACTGACCTCCCCATTTTTATTTACTAGATTATCATATCGGATATAATAAAGATGCTCTACCATGTACTCCAGATTGCCTCATCTCTGTGCTGTCTTTGTTTTATTAAGTTATATTACTGAGGAATTTAAGTGCTTCAAAAGCTAAAAAGCACATGCTGACTCTAGTAGCTGCTTTGGGATCTCAACATATGGCAACTATAGCCCCAGATATGTCATTACCTATTCTTCCCAATATTTACAACCAAAATATGTCACATTATTCATGGCCCAAGTTGAGTTTTTAAAGCCAGCATAGAAGTGAGGTCAACATATCAGTCAGCCAATCAATAAGCATTTATTAAATGCCTAGTAGGTACCAGGCACTATGCTTAGCTCTGGGGATTCAAAGTGAGGTAACAGAGAGACCCTATTCTCAAGAAGCTCATGGTCACATGAGCTTCAAGAGAAGGCACAAGAATTGAGGAGGATCACAAAAGGTTCCTGTAGAAGAGAACATTTTAGCTGGAATTTGAAGGAAACCAGGAGGCAGAGACGAAGAGGGAGAAAACTGTAGGCATGGGGGACAGCCAGTGAAAACTCCTTGAGTCTTGAGATGGAATGTTTTGTTTAAGGAACAACAAGACCAATGTCACTAGATCATAGAGTACATTTATGGAGAAGAAAAATCTATAAAAAAGCCAGGAAGGTAGAACATGAATATTTTCTATTATATATTATATATGAATTATATATAATTATAAATTATATTTTATTTATATTATTAATCATTAATTTTGTTGATTAATTATTGTATTACTTTATTTATATAATACATATATTATATTATATATGATATGATAAATAATTATAAGATATAATAAATAATCATAATTATTTATTAATAATTATTAAAATTATAAATGAATCTAAAATCCAAACAGAGGACTTTCTATTTGCTCCTAATAAGGAGGTGTTTTAGGAAGCTGACAGAAGAGTAAAAGATGGACTGGACTGGGGAGAGATTTAAAGCAGGAAGACCAACGAGGGAGCTATTGCAACAATCCATGCTTGAGGTGATAAAGATCTGTATCAGGGTGATGTCAATGACAGAACAGAGAAAGGGCTATGTGCTAGAGATGTAATGAAGCCATGGAATCAGCAGGTCTTGGCAACAGATTGGATATGGAGGTTGAAAGAGAATAAGGAGTCAAGGATGAAACCAAAGAAGCAAACAGGTTAAATTGGAAGATGGTGATGCCTTTAACAGTAATTTTTTTTTTAATTATAAAAAAGGGAGGATTGGGGGGAAAGCTAATGAGTTCAGTTTGGGACATGTTGAGTTTAAGATGCCTCTGAGATATTCAGTTGGAGATGTCTGAGGTCAGAAGAGAGGATAAAGCTGGATAAATAGATTCAAGAATCATCCACAGGGATGATGATTGAATCCAGGGGATCTGATGAGATCGCCACGTTAAATAATAGAGAAGAGAATAAGGCAGAGGACCCAAGACAGCTCTGGGATATCTATGGTTAGCTGGCATGGCTTGAAAAGATAGAAGGAAAACCAGGAGAGAGTGATATCCCAAAAACCTGGAAAGGAGAGATTTTCCTTATGGAGGGTCATTGAAAATGTTAAAGATTTCAGAGAGGTCAAGAAAGATGATTGAGAAAAGACTATTAGATTTGGTAAATAAGAGATCACTGGAAACTTTAGATAGAGTATTTCTGGTTAAACGATGAGGTCAAAAATCAGACTCTGGAGTGAAGAAGGGTCTGAGAAGAAAGGAAGTGGAAGCACCTATTGTAGACAGCCTTCTCAAGGAGTTTAGCTACAAAAGGGAAGGGAGATGAGGGATGATAACTGATAGGAATGAATGGATCAAGTGAAAGTTATTTGATAATGGAAAAGGCATCGGTATACTTGTAGTCAGTAGGAAAAAAGCCAAGAGAAAGCGAGACCCTGAAGATAAAAAACAGAATGAGGATAATAAAGGTAATAATCAGCTGTAGAAGACAGAGTGGAATGGAACCACCTATACATATACCAGCGTTTGCCTTGGCAAAAAGGGTAATTTCATTTTGTAAATAGAGGTAAAGGAAGCATAAGAAGGGGAAGAGAAGACATTCCTGACAAATGGCATCAGTTTTTTCAGTAAAATATGAGGTAAGTTTCTGAACTGAAAGGGGGGAGGTAGGGAGAACCATAAGAGGTTTGAGGAAGGATGAAAAAAATTGGAAGAACCAGTGTGGTGAGTGGAATAGTGAGTTAATTAAAGAGATATTAAACACGTGCATTGCTGCCCAGAGAATCCAGTTGAGATTATATAACAAAATAGTAGATTCAGTCAGGACAGTATCTCATGATTTTTTCCAGCTTTGTTCAGTTGGACATAAATACATTATTCAGTTCTTAAATATACACTTTTTCAGTGTAATAAAAGAAATGCTGCCCAGGTCCCTGCCACATAGACTAGGCTAGCTTGCCTAAAGCCCTATTCCATGCAGATTTAGCTAGTTCTTTTCACTAAAAGGTCTTAAAATTCTCCTTAAGAGTCAAAACTCTCCTTGATTGACTAAGGAGATTATCTCAGGTTGTTAACATGGGTTCCTGGTCACCTGAGTAGAGAAGGCCACAAGGAGCTCCAGCCTCCTTTCTGAGATTTTTGGCCTCAAATGAAGAATATGACCTACACCAAGAAGCTGGGCTCAGCTGAATCATCATGGAATTCTCTCTACAACAAGCAACCTATTTGCCCCCCTCATGGGCCCTTCTTCCCCTCAATGTGACTCTAAAGGGAGAGAGTAAGGAGTACAAGGAGTAGATCAGTGCATGGCAGGTATGTAGGCTGTTAGTCACATTTGCTTTCAGGAGAGAACCTTGAATTTCAGGAGGCTGAGACAGAGGGGCAATAACACTAAATGAGGTTGTCACTTCAGGATTAGTGAGAACAGACTGTAGGATTGCTGATTTTCCCCTAATCTTTTGTACCCTCCCTAGATACCTCTCTTAAATCTCCCTTAAAATATGACAGAAAAGGAAAATGATAAATGCTGGAGGGGATGTGGGAAAATTGGGACACTAATACACTATCAGTAGAGTTGCAATCAGATCAAACTATTCTGGAGAACAATTTGAAACTGTGCTCAAAGGACTCTAAAAGTATGCATGTCCTTTGATCTATCAATACCATTACTCGGTCTGTATATCAAAAAAATTTTTTTTTTAAGGGAAAGGGACATATTTGTATACAGATATTTATTGTAACTTTTTTATAGTAGCAAAGAATTGGAAATTATGGGGTTTTCCATCAACTGGGGAAGTGGCTGAACAAATTGTGGTATGAGATAGTTATGGAATACTAGTGTGCTGACAAGAAATGACAAAGAGGATGATTTCATAAAAATCTGGAAAGAACTTACACGAACTGACAAAAAGTGAAGTAAGCAGAACCAGAAAAACATTGTACACAATGACAGCAATATTTCTTGATAAACAACTGTGAAGGACATCACTATTTTCAGCAATACAATGTTCCTAGACAATCCCAGAGATACATGACAAAAAATGCCATCTGCCCTGAGACAGAACTGGAGTCTGAATGCATACTGAAACACACTATATTTCATTTTCTTTATTTGTTTTTTCCATTTGAGAATTCTTCCACAAAATGACTAATATGGAAAAATGTTTTACATGATTACACATGTAGAAGCTATATTACATTGCTTGCCATCCCAGGGTAGGAGCGAGGAAGGGAAGAACAGAGAGAATTTGGAGTTCAAAACTTTAAAAAATATAAATATTTTTAAAATTCTTTTTGCATGCAACAGGGAAAACAAAAATATTATTTTTAATTCTCCCTTAAACCAACAAATTTTGCTATTCTTATGAACAGTATAGAAACTCTAAATAAGAGAAATAGTTTATATTATACCATCCATCATCTCAAAAGAGGTTTTTACTAACCACTTCATGGTCAGGCATAGGTGACAATCCATCTGACCTCAGCTTAATTGCACAGTTATTCCTTATTCCTCCTTAAATAGCCTTAAAGGATTTCTCTAATGGTAACCAACAGGACAAGATATGTAGTTGTGTCTGCCTTTTCTCCAAAGGGCTTAGAAATAGAACTTAGGGGAGATTAGTTCCTAGGAAATACAAATGTAAATATAAAAGGAAATTATTTTTTTAATTTTAAGTGCCTACTATGTTCTAGGCACTATGGAAGGTTTATAAATATTAAGGGAAAAAATTATAATCCCTGGCTCCAAGGAGTTTATGTTCTACTGAGAAGGGAGGGGAGAAGAAAGCCAGATACAATATGTTATAGTTAAGTAAATACAAAATGCCTTACACAAGGTCAGAGAGAACACTGGCAACTTGGAAAATCAATCCTGAATAATAATTACAATAATAACAATAACAATAGCATTTATACAACCCTTGAAAGTTTGCAGAGTCCCTTACAAATGTTATCTCCTTTAGCCTCCCAATAACCCTGGGAGATAGATTCTATCATTAACCCAAATTTGATAAAGGAGAAAACTGAATCCAACAGCAGGTGAGTAACTTGCCTAGGATCACACAGCTAGAAAACATTTGAGGTTGGACTTGAGCTGAGCCTTGGAAGGAGACAGAGATTCCAAGAAGCATTCAAGGTGTAGAGTCAGGAAATGCAATGTCATGTAAGGGAATGGGTTGGCTAGAATACAGTTTGGGGAGGAAGATAAGTTATTGAAAAGTAAGATATATTTTCTTTCCCAAACAAGTTCAAGGACCTCCTGAAATCTATCCATGATCCCAGATCTGCTGGTCCTTGTAATGAACAGAGTAATGAATGAATCCTATCTCAAAGCTCTTCAAATAATTCTTTTTTCTTCCTCTTCAACCAATTTAGACTACCCTCCCCACCCCATTCTTTTCCCTTTTTTGGCAGTTTCCTCACCTGGATTCCTCTGGCTTCAAGATCAGGTAAGAGATACCAGGAATATTCTGTCTCCCAACATATGGTCCCTCAACACCCTCACTAGCCAATGAGCCATCAAATGAAAGAAGGCATGTAGGGCAGGCAGCACATCATATAAAAATGACCTGGAACATCATGGTGATCCGGTTATTGGCAAGATCAGGCACCTCTCAAAACCTATTCTCCTGGGGGAGAGTCCAGAATCAGGGGGGAGGGAGATAAAGATGGCAAACAGGGCTGTCAGCATGGTATAGAAATGTCTGGAAAATGATCATAGAATGTAGAGTTGGAAAGAACTTTATTTAGTCCAACTCACTCATTTTACAGACAAGAAAACTGAGTCCTAAAGAGTAAAGGAATTTACCCCACCATACAAGTAGTAAGTAGTAAGGCCAATCCACTGACCTGTCAGGGATTTCATATAGGGGATCTGTAAAATGGAGATTTTGAACTCTAGACTTCAATGCCCAGAAGTCCTTGGTACTTCCCAGAATTCCCTATAATCTCACCTGAGTCCCCACCTGGGCGAGATCACAATTAGTATTTTAACTGGTGGTAAATCATACCTCAGGCTCTTCCATTGCAAAGATGTAGTGGGTAAGCTAAGCATGGGGGTTTTGAATGGGCTAATCAGCCCTAGGCACGTGGTTTTTCTATTTTGTATTTTCTTTATTCCTTGATTTCTAATAATCTTTAATAAACCTCTTAAAATATAATATTTCTATTACTAGAGACTAAATTTAATTTTTACAGTTACTTACTGAATTATAGTTTAGACTAGGTGATTTCTGTCTTTATCCTTCATTAGTAGACTCATCTGCTCAGGGGGTGGATGACCAGCACCTCTGGTGTGAGGGCTCCCTTTCCAGGGCTGTGCAACCACCTTGGGTGTCTACCGGCGATCCAATTCTCTCACCTGTAGTTTCCCAAAACTGTGGTACGCTCAGTAACCACAGTCAGGTAAAATCATCTAGCCAGACGGGCCAAACCAGACGGAGGGTAACCAAAAGATCTGGAGCCTGTGGTGGAGAAAGGGGACCGTGTACCCCACGTCTGTGAAGACTTCCCTCAGCAGAGCGGACTGTGGAGAACAGTTCGTTCCAGCAGCCAAGAAGACAGCTGAAACCGGTGCTGTGGAGCATCCATCGCCATCCTCAGTCATCCTGACTCTTGTCCTGCCACAAGACTACAATAACTCTGGAGGGAAGAGTGAGCCTGATGACTCTGTCCAGCTCTGCCTCACTGAAGTTCAACTCATGGGGAAGTCATGACCTGACCCCATGATATCATTAGTGTAAAGGAAGAATGCGGGGGCAGCTGGGTAGTTCAGTGGATTGAGAGCCAGGCCTGGAGATGGGAGGTCCTAGGTTCAAATCTGGCATCGGACACTTCCTAGCTGTGTGACCCTGGGCAAGTCGCTTGACCCCCATTGTCTAGCCCTTACCACTCTTCTGCCTTAGAACCAATACATAGTATTGATTCCAAAAGGGAAGGGAAGGGTTTTTAAATAAATAAATGAACAAATAAATAAACAGACAAATAAATGAATGAACGGGCAAATAAATAGATAAACAAATGGAGCGAGGGAGGGAGGAAGGAAGGAAGGAAGGACACACAACAGCTGACTCATCTCTATAGGACTTTCACTGCCATCCCTGGATACTGGTTCCCTTTTTTTCCTGATTCCACCCACACATACACATCTTTCACTTCCCTTTTACCATGTAAGCTTCTCAAGGGCAGAGAATGACTGCCTTGCTGCTTTTATTTGTATTTCGCATTGGTAAGCACAGTGCCTGGTACATAGTTAGTGCTTAATAAATGCCTGTTAAGCAACTGGCTGACTGATTTCCAACTCAGAGACAATATGGCCAATATGCATTCCTACTTCACTCCAGGGCACCATCAAATACAGGCATACTCCATTTTATTGAGCCCATTTTATTGTTTTGCAGATATTGCATTTTATATATATATATATATATATATATATAAATCTTATCTTCTATCCAAATCACAACTCAAAGACAAAAGGGCAAGGGCTAGGCAGTTGGGATTAAGTGATTTGCCAATTGTCAAATAGCTAGGAAGTGTCTAAGGTCACATTTGAACCCAGGACCTCTCATCTACAGGCCTGACTATCCATTGAACCATCTAGCTGCCCCTCAGATACTGTATTTTTTTTTTTACAAATTGAAGGTTTGTAGCAAGTCAATCTACACCATTTTTCCAATAATGTGTTCACATTGTGTCTCTGTGTCACCTTTTGGAAATTCTCAAAATATTTCAATCTTTTTCATTATTACTTTATCTGTTATGGTGGTCTGTTATCATTGATTTTTTATATTGTTATTGTACTTATTTTGGGACTCCACAAACCATGCCCATAAAAGATGACAAACTTAATCAATAAATGTTGTATGGGGGGCAGCTGGGTAGTTCAATGGATTGAGAGTCAGGCCAAGAGAGGGGAGGTCCTGGGTTCAAATCTGGCATCAGACACTTTGTATCTGTGTGATCCTGGACAACTCACTTAACCCCATTGCCTAGCCATTATCACTCTTCTGCCTTGGAACCAATACATAATATTGATTCTAGACAGAAGGTAAGGGTTTTAAATGAATGAATGAATGAATGAATGAACAAACAAATGAATGAATGAATAAATAAATAATTTTATGTTGCCTGTATTCTGATTGTTCCATCCATTCAGCTATGCTAGTCTCTCTCCCTCTCTTCAGGACTTTCTATTCCATGAGATACAACAGTACTGAAATTAGACCAGTTAATAACCCTAGAGTGGCTTCTAAGTGTTTAAATGGAAGGAAGAGTAAAGTGATGAGACAAATTCCATTGTTGTCTTATTTTAGGAAATTAGCACAACCACCCCAGCCTTCAGCAACCACCATCCTGATCAATCAGCAGCCACCAACACTGAAGCAAGACTCTCCACCAGCAAAAAGATTATGATTCACTGAAGGCTCAGGTGGTGGTTGGCATTTTTTAGCAAAAAGGGATTTTGAATTAAGATATGTACATTTTTTTTACATAACACTATCATGTGCTTAATAGGCCATAGTATAGTGTAACTACATAGTTACTTATATACAGTATAGCCTAACTACAGTAGAATATAATTTTTACATGCATTAGGAACCAAAAAATTCATATGACTTTATTTCAATTTTCACTTTATTGAGGTGATCTGGAACTGAACCTACATTAATCTCCAAGGAATGCTTGGGTTAGAAGAGATCTCCAAAGGTTAACCTGCTAAAACCTAAATAGTCTAACATTATTCACAAGAAGTTTCTGAGAGCCTCACGGAGGGTCTCTTTCTGCCTGATAGAAATTGCTTTTACTGCAAGGGCAGCCCAATTTCTTTGCTGTGTCCTGGGAAAAGATATAGAGAAGACAACCAGCATCCTCTACAGAACAACTTCTCATTGACTTGAAGAACACTGGAGTTTTCCCAAAATTCCAGAGACATTTTTCTGCTTTGCAATAGGGCTGCTTCATAAGCCACACATCTGCACTTTCAAACGCTGCTTTGGTCACTAGTTTTTCCCCAGGTGCCAGGTAACAGAGGTGCTTCACTGTGCCAGGCCCTTACCACCATTCAAAGAACTTGGTTGCCTACATTTGGGCTGAGGATGCCTTCTAAGGAAAGTTCTCAGCCCATTTTTCAAACCATAAAACAGAGTTCTCTTGGAGAAGGGGAGTTATGTCAAGGAGGAGGTCGATTGTTATTTCTACCCTTGGAATGTTACAGAAAGGTATTAAAAATAAGCTTTGCCAGTTGCTGCTATTTTCCAAAGTCAGCAGACACAGGGAGTCAGAAGTCTGGGGGTGGGGGTGGGGGGTCATTCTTTGAAACATCCTGATTGGCTTGGTGAGTTGGGGCAGGACCACTATTCTCTTTCAGGCTTTCCATAGGTGGATTGGAGGGAAAGGAGGGTCCCCAACATCTTTTTATCTTGAGCCAGAAAGGAATGTCTTCAGGGATTTCTCTTGCAAAAGGAGGACTTGGCTCAAGAAGTGGAGAAAAAGTAAATCAGAAGTGAGAAACCAATTTGAAGGAGAAGAATTTGGACCCAGCATGGTGGCAAGCCGTAGAAGAAAGAAAATCAGCCTTATCTGAAGTCATCATCTTACTCCATCCAGAGCTGGTCTTTCTATTTTCTTTCGTTGCTTAAAGTGAAGGAGAAAATAGATTTCATAGTGTCAGAGAAAACAGAGGTAGCCAAGGGAGATTGCATGTACTCTCAGGAATTAGCCATCAAAGGAAGTAACCCAAAGAAATCACAGTGCATGTAGGTTTTCTTTAATAATAATAATAAACTCTCCTGTGATTTTTTCTAGAGTCAGTCTTAGAATCAGCAAAAACTAAAAAGAAAAAAAAAGATGGAAGAAGAGAGCTGTTAAAACCCAGGGACCAAGTTGTAGGATTGTCCATTCTAATTTACCCAAGCCAAAACAAAGACGGAAATCACTATGCCCCAGTTTGTAATCCTTGGCCAATTCCCTTTTCCTGCTCAGAAAACTCTGCTTATCAATCCCACCTAAAGCATTCAAGGGCATAGAGGCCTTGGTGCCATTTCTTGGTCTATTTTTTAAATCCCAATCAAGGCAGCATCACCCCTAAATTCTGCTGCCTCAAAGGGAGTGTGCTACCTAGACAAGAGACAAGAAATAGTAAAGGCTTGTTGATGGTGCGATTGCTCTTTGTTTGGAGGTTTGTAACTGGAAAGGAAGGAGAAAGCCAGAGTTCCTGTTAAAGGCCAAGTAAAGCTCAACCAAAAGAGGGAAACAGGCAGGTCAACAATTGGGCAAGGAAGAAGAGTGGAAAATGGCTTTTCTGAAGGAATTGCTTAAAGCAAGGAATCTGCTGCTGGTCATCTTTATCCCACTTCTACTACTGCCTCTACCGATTTTGTACCCCAATAGTGTAAGTATCTCATTTGTTTCCCCCTTCTGATGTATAAATAACAGCTGCATGGCAACTGGGAGAAGGGTTCACCATATATCAGAAAAAGGAAGGGGGGAGCCCCTTGTATGCTTATGTAGCACGTAAATAAAATCCAGAACTTACTTGGACTCTTGACCATTCCTTCTAAGGAATGACTGATTTGCATTTAGGGGAGAATGTTAAAGAATTCCCCAACTTAGAGGGGCCATTCTCACCACCATAGCCCTCCTAGTCCATCTCTGCTACCAGCTGTTAGGTCATGTATTCCAAGAAAAGAGAGAGTCCAAGATGAAGACACAGAAAAAGCCACTCACTTCTGTAAGACAGCGTCTTTAAGGATAGGAACCCTTTCTGAGTTGTGGAAATGATTAAACGAGAGAGTTGACCTGAGATGAATCTTGAGGACTCTTTGAAGGCTGAATGGTACAACCCTGTAACTAATGATGAATTTGTTTTTGTTGGGAATTACCATGTGGCTGCCGTGTGGTATAGACGAATGAGTAGTGTTCAAATCCCACCTCTAAAGCTTGACTACTTGTGTGGCCTTGGGCAAATCATTTGCCCACTCCTGGGACTCAGTTACCTCATCTGTAAAATAAGGGGGTTGGACTAGATTTCTTCTGAGGTACCTTCTAGCTCTATGATCTGAGAAGGGCTAGAAATATGGGATTTTATATTTATATTTATTGGGAGTTTATAACCTTTTCTATGTCATGGAACTCCTTAGGCAGCCTGTGGACCTTTTCTCAAAATAAGTAGAATATTAAAAATTCATTATTAAAGGAAATGTTAATTTAAGTCAGAGGTTAGAGAAAATAAAGATGTGTTTTTTCCCATCCAAGTTCAAGAACTCCCTGAAATGACTCCTTGGACCCCAGGTTTAAGATCTGCTTGCTGGTCTAGTGTTGTCATAAATGGTGTAGATCTAGTGAAATGCTGTGGAATAGTCAGCTTGGTATCCAGGAAAGACTACTAGATTTGAAGCCAGAGGCTCTGGTTTCAAATCCACATCAGCTACTTATTACTCGGATAACCTTCAGCAAGTCCTTTCATCTCTCTAGTTATCAGCTTCCTAATTATAAAATATGATGGCCAGACTAAATTATCTTGAAGATCCCTTTACGATGTACTATATCTTGCTATGACAGTAAATTTCAAGATCTAACTTTCTGGTACCAAATGCAGTTCCAGTAAAATTTCTCAGACATCCCCCAGAGTTTGAGGGTCCTCTTCTAATGGCACTCCAGTTCTAGTGGACCCTCAAAAAAGCCAAAACTTAATTGGAATTCTTGCTCCCAAGGAAGTTACAAGGCAAAAATTGAGTATGGCTTTTTGCCCTGATCTTAGGCACATGATTCATCTGCTTATTTTTGTTCTGTGTGGATTTTCCCTTTGGTGCTCTTGGAAGAAAAGAAACAAAATACGTGGCCTAACTAATGACACATTCAAAAACAAAGAAGATCTCTAAGTCCCCAGAGCATGACCTTGACTTTCAGCAGGGTTCATGGAAACAGATCAGTCGGAGTCCTCTGAGCAGACTGTTTTGGCTCCCCACATTGAATTCTTCTCAGACTTACTACTTGCCTCTCCTTCCCCCTTTTCTCTTTCCCTGTTCAAACACAGTCTTTAGTTCTCTAGTTTTCTATAAAGTGGAACTCGATAAATTTCCATCAAACTGGGTCTAGTCCTTGGAGATATTGGATAAGAAAGCAGGGTGGAAAAAACCCCAAAGGAAAAAAAAAATCACCTTCCCCTTAGCCATAATAACTTGGTCACTAAGATTAAGTGCAGAAAAAAATTTTAATAGAGGAGATTAGGATGGTTCCTCTTGGAAACAAACTGGCTTAAATCTTTCAATGAATACCCCTGGAGAGGCAGAGGAAGCTGATTAAGGTTTGGCTGAGACTGGCAAGCCAAGGATGGTTGCTCAAACTTTTCATACCTCTGCTCTATCCATGTCCCCTTGCTGCCACCTGGTTTTCTATTTTAAGAATAACTCCTAATTATATATATTTCATAATAACTCCCATTTACAGAGGGCAGCTAAGCATGGTCTTGGAATCAGGAAGACTCATCTTCATGAGTTCAAATCTAGCCTCAAACAGCTATTAGCTATGTGATCCTAAGCAAGTCACTTCACCCTGCTTGCCTCAGTTTCCTCATCTGTAAAATAAGTTGGAGAAGGAAATGGCAAACCGCTCCAGTATCTGCCAAGAAAATCCCAAATAGGATCATTAAGAGTCAGGTAAAACTGAAAAACAACTGAACAACAACCCTCTTATATAGCTCTTCAAGGTTTAAAAAAATACCTGCCCCACCATAGCCTTGTGAAGTAGATTATACAAATATTATTAACCATATTTTGCCAAAAAAGGACACTAAATTGTGAGATTAAATGACTTTGCATAAAGACCTGCACACTGTGATATGAGAATCACATTAAAAGACTGATATATATTGATTTAAGGTTGCCAAGGAATTCAGCTATGTAATTCCTAAATGAAAACTCAAATCAGCAGTCAACCTTTTATGGGGTTTTTTTTTACTAACAGGAAGAAGAAAGGTATGTGTGAGAGAGAGAGAGAGAGAGAGAGAGAGAGAGAGACAGAGAGAGAGAGAGACAGAGAGAGAGAGAGACAGAGAGAGAGAGAGAGACAGAGAGACAGAGAGAGAGACAGAGAGACAGAGAGAGAGAGAGAGAGAGAGAGAGAGAGAGAGAGAGGGGAGAGAAGGGAATAGGGCTTAAATACCCCCTCTGCTGGGCCAAAGGCCCAAGGCCTTGGATAGCCAAGGCAAAGAAAAGAGATCAGTCCCTATCACTCACGTGACCAAAATGGAGAAACAGTCTCAGGGCTTCCACTCCAAGCCACCAGCCTCCAACAACCTCCTTTCCAACACACAGGAAGTCCTCAGACTCCTCAGCTGTCCTCTACCTCACTTCTTGTGTCTCCCCTGTGCCAATGGTGACTCTAGCTTAACCCAGGACTGCCCAGAGGTCTGTCCCCTATGCACATGTCTGTTGAAGGTCATATTCTCAAATAATTAAATCTTGAGCTTTGCTGCAGCCCTTCCTAAATCCTGTTACCCTGAGTAGGGTGGAGATTATAGTTTCCAAGACCTGATTCTGTCATTCCAAGTATCTCCATTGTTATTGATCAGGAAATAGCCAAATCCCATCCTCTAAAGAATGGCTTGAACAGAGTTGAGTAGTTTTGAAATTCACAACACCTAGTATCTGGGGCAAGACTTGAACTCAAGGGCTTCTGACTCCCAGGTTCTGTCCCTCATTAATCCAAAAGCATTTGAATAAAAGAAAAAAAGGGGAAGGAAGGTAATGGTACAGGAATATGTCGAGATGAAATTAAAGGAGGGCAGTCTCACCAATTCTTCCCTTTTGTGTATAGGAGGACACAAGAAACTTCTCTCCAAAAGAAAATCTTCTTCTTCCAATATGACCTTAAGTTTCTTAAATTTCTGTTCAATGGAGCAGCCATCATGGTAGATGGTGTGGTAGAACTGAAAGGGCATTGGGCATTGGTCTGGGGGTGTGAGATCTCAAACAACTGACTTAATCCCTCTATATTTCAATTTCCTCATCTGTAAAACAAAGCTAATGATGCTTCCATTGTTTCCTTAAGTGTTACAGTAAGAATCAGCTCAATATAAAGTCCATTGCAAACTGTAATGAGTGCTAAAAATGTCAATTATTAATACTATTAGTCAAGAGTGCTCTAGGGCTATGTTTCTTCATTTTTTAGCTTCAACTTGTGATGTCTAATTTTTCTGTGACCTATCAGGAGCAGAAGCAAAATGTGATATGTGATAGGAGTAGGAGTAAGCATAGCTTTAACTCATCATTTTGGTTACCCAAAATATCCTGCAAAAAAAAACCACACTCAGATTTATTCTGTAATTTATGATTTGAAAATAATAGAGGTCATTCCACCAATGGGAGGGGAAATTAGTTACCATAGTAGTTCATGGATGGGTGTTAACAATGCTGAAGGTCTGGTCATTCGTATTTCAATTCATTATTCGGGAAAGGGGGGGGGCGGAGAGAGACAGAGAGCAATAGAGACAGAGACAGAGACAGGGAGACAGACAGAAAGACAGAGACAGAGAGAAAGAGAGAGAGAATAGTAATATCCTCTAAATTTCAGTTCCCTAAGGTAAGACATCAGCACTTACTCAGCCCTTATTATGGCTCTAGAAGTGAGAGAGCATATACCCCTAAAAGAAAGATGGCAGAAAGGATTTGTCATTGGACATTTATGTTTGCTATGACAATCTAACATGAAGAGGAAAGAGATGGGAGAAAAGAGACTTAGGGAGAAGGAAAACAGAAGAGAAATGAATGAGAGCAGGATGATAAAGCAAGGTAGGGAAAGAATTCCAAGGAAACCTGTGTGCTGCTTGGTTTTCAGATTATTTGTGAGTTTAGTTTTTAGTCCTCTGCTTCTCCTCTAGCTTGTCCTCCTTTTTATCTTCTTTAGCTTTTTTTAGTGCTCACATTAAATCTGCATTAATTAGTTCTGAGAGATGTTGTTCCGTTAGAGTCTTAATTCTTCCTTCAACCTGGACTGCATCTCAGGTAATTAAAGATAGCATTAGTATTAATGCTTAGTCCTTAAAATCCCCAACTGGATTTGATTGCTTGATCTGCCTAAGTCCTCAGGGCACTGATTCTGCTACTGAGCCCAGCCCCCAGTGGTCTTAAGGGTGGTACTTAGGGCTCTTCCCAGAAACCTTCCCTTTATCTCTGACTTACAAGTATTTAAGAACTGGAAACCCAAAGTTAATTTTATATGTAAGAAAAAGGGAAGAGTAAATGGTTCAGACTGTGTTCAGCTTAAGTCACTTCCCAAAAATAAATATATTAACCAAGTATTATAAAGCTAAACTATACTTAATACAAATACAATTTCAGAAAAGCCCCTTTTCTTTTGCCAACAAACTGATCTGTTTTGAAATTGGGTAGTACATTATCTAGAGAAGCATTTCATATTATGATTTTTCAGATTCAGATTTATGAATTTTTCTTTTTAGTTCTCTAAGAATTTCTTTGTTTTGTTTAGTCATTTTTCAGTCATGTTCAGCTCTTCATGACCCATTTTGGGATTTTCTTGGCAAAGATACTAGAATGGTTTGCCATTTCCTTCTCCCTATCACTTTGCAGATAAAGGAACTGAAGCAAAAAGGGTTAAGTGACTTTCCCAGGACCACATAGCTAGTAAATATCTGAGGCCAGATTTGAACTCAGGAAAAAGAGCTTTCCTGACTCCAGGCTCAGCACTCTATCTACTTTACCACTTCACGGCCCCCAAGAACTTCTTTACAATGATATAATGGAAAGAGTCCTGTTGAAGCTCAAAGATCCAGGATAGAGTCTCATTTCTGCTACTTACTTTCTACATGACCTTGAGATAAACCACTCACCTTCTCATACTTGTAGATCAATGATTTATTAAATGTCATATACAACAATGACAACTTCTTAACCCTGAGGCTGGCTGCCTATCCACTGTGATACCACTTTGACTCTCCAAAAAACTGTTATGAAGTTCAAATAAAGAAATGGAATGTGAAAGAGTTTTGTAAATTGTAAAGTGCTGAACAGATATCGTCTTATTATTATTTCTGTTTGATGATTATGTACCCTTTTATATACCAATTTACATGTACTAAACTCAGAAGAACATATGAATTCCTTAGAATCAGTTGGAAACTTAAGCTAATCTTAAAAGAATTTGGTCAAAAAACAAATCATAAAAATGATCAATTATTTCTTTAAAGAGAATGATAACAAGGAGACAACTTAGCAAAATTTGGGGGATGCAGCCAAAGCAGTACTTAGGGGAGAATTTTTATCTCTAACTGCTTACATCAATGAAACAGAGAAAGAGGGGATCAATTGAGTATGCAATTCTTAAAAATTTGAAAAAGGACAAATTAAAAACCTCCAATTAAATACCAAATTGTAAATCCTGAAAATCAAAGGAAAGATTAATAAACTTGAAAGTAAAAGTATTTTAAAAAATGAACTGGTTTTATTGGGGGGGGGGGAGTGGTAAAATAGATAAATGATTGACAGTTTGATAAAAAGAGAAAGAAGAAAACCAAATTCCCAATATTAAAAATGAAAAGGGTGAAATTACAGTCAGTGAAGAGGAAATTAAAGCAATTATTAGGAGTTATTTTACTCAATTAAATACCAATAAATCTGATAATCTAAGCAAAATAGATGAGTATTTAAGAAAGCATAAATTTCCCAGATTAACAAAAGAGGAAATATGATACTTAGTCCCATCTCAGAAAAAGAAATTGTAAAAGCCACTAGGAAATTCCCTTAAAAAAAGCCACAGGACCAAATGAATTTGCAGGTAAATTCTACCAAACATTTAAAGAACAATGAATCTCAATATTATATAAATTATTTGGAAAAATAGGCAAAGAAGGAATCCTACCAAATTCTTTTTATGACACAAATATGGTGCTAAAACCTAATCCAGGAAGAGGAAAAAAAAACAGAGAAAGAAAACTATAGACTAATCTCCCTAATGCATATTGATGCAAAATTTTTAAATAAAATACTAGCAAGGAGATTACAGCAATATATCACAAAGACCATTCATTACAACCAGGTTGGTTTTATACAGGAATACAGAGCTAATTCCATATTGGGAAAACATCAGTATAATTGACCATCTCAATAACAAAACCAACAGAAATTATATAATTATCGCAATAGATGCAGAAAAAAGAAACTTTTGACAAAATATAATATCCATTTCTATTAAAAACACTAGATAACACAGGAATAAGTGGAGCTTTCCTTAAAACAATAATAGTATCTACCTAAAAAAACCATCAGCAAACATTATTTGTAATGAAAACAAGCTAAAAGCCTCCCAATTAAGAGCTGGAGCAAAGCAAGGTCACCCATTATCACTCCTATTATTCAGTATTATGTGAGAAATGCTGGCTATAACATATAAAGAAAAGGAAAAAAATGTGGGAATTAGAATAAACAATAAAGAAACAAAATTATTACTCTTTGCAGATGATATGATGGCATACTTAGAGAATCCTAAAGAATCAACTAAAAATTTAGGTGAAATAATTAATAACTTTAGTAAAATTGAAGGATATAAAATAAACCCACATGAGTCATCAGCATTTCCATACATTACAACAAAGCCCAGCAGCAAGCCACAGAAAAAGAAATTCCATTTAACTTAACAGTAAATAATATAAAATTCTTAGAGGTCAACCTGCCAAAACAAAACCAGGAACTGTATAAATTTAATTATAAAACACTTTTCACACAAATAAAAAACTGTTGGGAGAACTAGAAATCAGTCTGGCAGAAACTAGATATACCATTTATGAAGAAAAGATAAAAATGGATATATGACCTAGGCAGGGGGGATATCATAAGCAAATTAGAAGAACAGGCAACATATGACCTATCAGATTTATGGATAGGAGAAGAATTTGTGGATAAACAAGAAGTAGAAAGCATTGTGAGATGTAAAATAGATAATTTTGAATATATAGAATCGAAAAGGTTTGTAGAAATAAAACTAAAGTAGCAAAGATTAGAAAGAAAGGAGTAAGTTAGGAAAAAATTTATAGATAGTGTTTTGGATAGAGATCTCATATCTAAAATATGTAGAGAACTTTGTCAAATACATAAGAATATGAGCCATTCTCCAGTTGAAAAATGGTCAAAGGATATGAACAGGCAGTTTTTTAATGAAGAAATCAAAGCTAGATATAACAATATGAAAAAATGTTCTAAGTCATTACTGATTAGAGAAATGCAAATCAAAACAATTCTGAAGTATCATCTCTCAACTATCAGATTGGCCAAAGTGATAAAAGGGTAAAATGACAAATGCTGAAGGAAATATGGAAAAACAGGGACACTAAAGCACTGTTGGTGGAACTGTGAAATGATCCAACCACTTTGGATAACAATTTGGAATTATGTTCAAAGAGTTATAAAGCTGTAGTTACTTTTTGACCCAGCAATACTACTGTTGGATTTGTTATCTAAAGATGAGGGTAAAATGAAAATAATCTATATGTTCTAAAATATTTATAGCCAGCTCTCTTTATGGGGACAAAGAACCTAACATTGAAGGGATGCCCATAAAATGGGGAATGGCTAAGCAAGTTGTGGCAGATAATTGTGATAAAATAGTACTGCACCATAGGAAATGACAGATTAATTTTGGAAAAATATAAAAAAAACTACATAAAATTATGAAGAATGAAACAAACAGAACCAAAAGGACATTATATACAACAATAGAAATATTGTTTGAAGAATGATTTGTGTATTTATGCCTCCAGAGAAATAACTGATAAATAGAAATAAGTAAGACATGGTTTTATATGTACATATATCTTTTTGTCAAATTATGCTTTCTCTAATAGGGAAGGGAAAAAAGGGAGGGAGTTAGCTGGGTATTTTAATGTAACAAGCAAATTAATTTTTTAAAAATAATTAATACTAAGGCAGAGGAGTTAAAAAAAATTCAAGCTGTCCAACTCTTGGACTGTACCCCTGACAAAATGGCTCACTCCATCCACTGCCAGGTCCCAATTTGTTGCTGACTTCATCATTGGTGGGTCCCCAAACTAATTTTTAAACCTGGTCAGTCCATGTGACCACCTACTGCCTCAGCCTGCTCTCTCTGTGGATCTTGGTTCCCAAGGGTGGGATGAGAAGACAGCAAGCAGTGATGTCTGCCATGACTAATCTCCTCTTTCCTCTCCTGCAGGAGGCTGCATGTGCCTACGTCCTGATTGTTACGGCTATATACTGGGTATCAGAAGCAGTCCCACTCGGAGCTGCCGCCCTCGTGCCTGCTTTCCTCTACCCTCTCTTTGGAGTGCTCCGATCCAGTGAGGTTAGATCACACTGTGCCACTGGTCCCATTGTACCCTGCTTAAATATCCCAGATGGAGAAAGAGATCCAGAATATTTCACAAGTAAAACCAACCCAGTTGTCACTTGAGTAGGGTTTCTCTTTGTCCTCTGGGGGAAAAGAATCCACAGCTTTATTCAAACTTAAAAAGTACAAAGTATGAGTGAATAGAACTGCCCTCATCAGCTTTATAATCTAATAATCTTTTGCACAAGTCATCCTCCTCTTTAATTATCCATAAGTCCCAACACATTCCAAAGGGCTGCCTTCTCTGAATGACCACATCCAAATCCAGTTACGCCTTTTTTTCTGAATCCCCTCGGCATGAGTACACTATTTGTGCTACATGGTTTTGTGCTTAATATGTTACTAGTGATTTTTAAAAACCTTTTTTCATGTGTCCTTTCTAATCTCATTATATTGTAACTATCTCAGAAATGTGCTCTTTCCTTCATCTTTCCCTAAAGCACTAAGAACCTGTGAACAGAACAGTAAATGCTCATTGAGCACTGGACTTAATGAAGTTTCCCAGAATGCTCCCAGTTAGCCTTGCAAGTGGCCTTCTGATATATTCCTCCTCCATCTCAGATCATTAGATGGCTCTTTCTTAGAAGCAGTCAGTTTAAAATCATTGGCGGTTCCCCTCAGTCACTATCCTTAAACTGTTGGTCCTTTTCTCTTTTTGAGACATTTTCCAACTTCTTCAGCAGAAAGAGTCCAAGTTTAAGCATAGATATCCATGTTTAAATGTCCACCTAAGCCTATAGAAAGAAAAATGAAGTTGGGGGGGAAAAGAACCCAAGAGTAAAAGAAATGACACTTTTTTTTTCATTGAATCCTAGAATCACACAAAATCTCTAGAGCTGGAACTGAACTCAAAAGTCACCAACTAAGATTCTACTCAATAAAGTGACATTTGACTTTTGTCTAAAGTCCCCCAGTAAGAATCAACCCACTCTCTCCCATTTCACTTCTTATAGCTTCTAATTGTCAAGAAGTCTTTGCTCGCGTTGAGCCTAAATCTGCTTTGTTTTGTTTTGTTTTGTTTTACAGTTTCTACTCTTTCTTTCTAATTCTGCTCTTTGGGTCAAAGCAAAACAAACCAATTCTCACTACTTCACTTGTTGGTCCTTAAAATACTTGAAGATAACTATCATTCTCCCTGCCAAACTTTTCCAGGGCAAGCACTCCCAGTTGCGTCAATCTATTTTTATAAGGTATAATCTCCAGGCCTTTCATCATTCGAGTTCACAGATACCCTGGCACCTTTTACCCCTTCTGAATTGCAAACTCTGTAAGAGAAGGAATGAGCATCTTTTAAAGCAGAAGTGTCAAATGCATATAGAAATGGGGCCACTAACCAAAACATAAGAAGCCCTGTGGGCCATAGAGTGACTTAGAAAAAAACAGAAATTTTGTGTTTTAAATGTTTTGCTGAATTTTTTTTTATTTGGTTAAATATTGACCAATTATATTTTAATCTGGTTCAGGCTACACTTGGGAGTATTTGGGCCATGTTTGAGAGTTCTATTCTAAAAGACCTAAGGAAAAAAATTGTTACTAGAATTCATTCTTCCATTCTGTTCTTTTTATGAAAAACTGCTAACTTAGAGGTAAGATTTTTCAAATAAGCCAACATTTAATTAAACAGGATAAATTTTTCTATCTCACTGTAAACAGAACAGAGGCCAGACACATTTCTGAGACTTAGAGGAGATGATGAAGCACTAGGGTTCTAAGGAAATGGAATCTTCCTGGGAAAAGCAGCCAGGTCAGGTTCTGAACACTGTGAAAGAGCTGCTAAGCAACAGTCCAACAAAGGACCTAGGATTGTGAACAGTCAGGAAGGTCAAGCCAATAAGAACTACAGGCAGAGTCTCTGGTACCATCCTTGTAAGACGAGGTAGAGTGTTGGAGATGTTTTTATCCAAGGGTAGAAGACAAAAGATATTTTAATGAAATGTAAAAACTTCTTATTCCTTAGCAATGCCAAAATTCTAATCTCGCTGGCCAGGATGGAAGTGGGAAGAGGACAGGAATCGTGAAATAACAAGCACCAATTTTCCAATAACCAGTAGCCTAGTTTAACTGGCTTTAACATTATTGATTAATGCACAATGCCAGTGAGATCAAGGTCATGGACTTGGAGTAGTTATAAATAAGCCTATTAACTTTTCACATGGTAAAAACAGTCCCACAACCATGAACTCAATCCTCCTTATATTTACTGGATAGTTGTGCAAAAATATATGATTTCAGTCATAGAAAGAACTGAGCTATCCTCCTACATGAAGCCTTTGCTCCTGTCAAACTAGCCTACTTATTGTCTCTGAAGTATTTGTATTTTACTAACACTTCAATTCAACAAACATTTACTACATGCAAAGCAATATGGTAGACACTAGGGATACAAAAAAACAAAAGAAAAAACAGTCTTTGCCTTCAAAAGGCTTATCCACTTGTATTCTACATTCCCACTTTTGTATCTTTATTTATTTATTTTAAACCCTTGCCTTCCATCTTAGACTCAATACTGTGTATTGGTTCCAAGACAGAAGAGTAGTAAGGGCTAGGTGATGGAGGTCAAATAATTAGCCCAGGGTCACACAGCTGGGAAGTGTACATATTTGAATCCAGGACCTCCCTCTCTGGTCCTGGCTCTCAATCTATTTAGCTGTACCCTATATTCCTTTATATATGCCATTCCCATCCCCACCTGCATTAAAAATGCCCAAGCCTATCAAAATCCATATCCTTCAAGATCTGATTCCAATCCCACCACCTTGGCAAACACTCCTCTGTTCACCCCAACCAGAACTGATATCTCCCTCTTCTAAGATTATCTATAACCTTTCAGTCTGTACCACTATAATGTGCCATGTATTATAAATTGTTCTGTAGATATCTTCATCTCCCCAGCTTGCTGATAAGCAGATGTAAAGCAAGAGCCTTGTCTTATACAACCTTGTATATATCCAATTTGGGACCAATTCAAGACTTTTACCTATAATAGGAATTCATTATATTCTCTGAGACAATGACACAAAGTGGATAGATAGGTAGATAAAAAGAGAGACAGACAGGAAGATAGATAGATAGATAGATAGATAGATAGATAGATAGATAGATAGATAGATAGGTAGGTAGGTAGGTAGGTAGGTAGGTAGGTAGGTAGGTAGGTAGGTAGATTAGAGAGAGAGGAAGAGAGAGAGATGGATGATGGGTGGGTGGGTGGATGGATGGATGGATGGATGGATGGATGGATGGATGGATGGATGGATGGACAAGGACAGATTGATAGATAGGGATAGATAGATAGATAGATAGATAGATAGATAGATAGATAGATAGAAAGAAAGAAAGAACATGAACATAACAAAGTGAAACGTTAAGAATTGTCATTACAACAAATGTCATCAATTTGTATAAAAAATACTCAAAGATTTTGGCTGCTGATTAAAAGCTTAATATGGGCCAATACTTTGCCTTATCAACCAAAAAAGCTAACTAATTCTTAAAACACACTACAAGAAGTTTAGTATCCTTAAGAGCATAGAGAGAGAGACATCTTAGAGTAGCAGATCAAAGATTAGCCTTAGAGAAGAGCTTCTTAGAGAAAAAGGGTTCATAGACCCTCAAGGAAACTATAGGTTGATTTCAGGGCAGAATCAGTTTGGATTGGGGGGGAAAATTACTTTTTTATGTTCACTAGCTTCTAACTGAAATTTAACATTTCCTTCCATTTTTTCCAAATGAATTTTGTCAAGGAGTTCACATGCTTCACCAGACTGCCAAAGGCAGTTGGAAAAAAGACCTGTTTTCCAGTCTTATCTCTAACACAAATTGGTTATGGCAATATAACTTATTGGCAAATAACTTAATTTTTCTGTGCCCCAAACAATACTCATTTGCAGGACAGAGGCCTTTTGGCTTTTCTTCTACAAGTGAAGAAACAAATCTGGATAATAAAAGCATTCAGGACAAGAGAGGCAATGGTCCCATTGGACTCAACATGTATTAGACCACTTCTAAAGTTTTGTGTTCTTTTTCAAGTGCCACATTTTCATAAATAAATTTATTAACTGGAGCATGATTAAAGAAAGTCCATGAGAATGGTCAAGGAGTCCCATTAATGATATTATATGAGGATTGCCTAAAAGAAAAGGGAACATCCTCCCATAAGTGGGTAGTAGTAGCCTTCATCATTATCTTTTAATATCACAAAGATACCAATGGGGGCCAGGATCTACCAATTATGCTTTGCTCTTGTCATGTAACTAGCCCAGCTTCTTCTGTGCCCATACATTTCATCCAACCATACTTTTCTATAGTCTCCTTCATAATTCTTCCTTTGCTGTAGTGTGCTCATACCCAAAACATGTTCTCCATTGACTTCTCTTTCTTAATTCATTAGAGACTATTGTGGCTAGAGAACATATTTCTCTGTGTGTATCTAGTCATACAACACCACCAGAAGATATCAGTATTAAAAAGATGGGCCTTTGTTTCATAGAAAAGTTCTAGGTCAGGGGGCAACTGGGTGGCTCAGTGGATTGAATCAGGTCCTGGGTTTAAATCTGGTCTTAGACACTTCCCAGCTGTGTGACCCTGAGCAAGTCACTTAACCCCCATTGCCTAACCCTTACCACTCTTCTGCCTTGGAACCAACACATCGTATTGATTATAAGACAAAAGGGAAGGGTTTTTTAAAAATAATAAAGCTCTAGGTCATTAAAGCAATTTTGTACCCTCCAAAGACAATCCAGTCTGCTTTCCTCCTATTTAACTGTGAGCCCAAATAATTAAAACAACAATAACAGCATTTACATAGAACTTACTAAATTCTAGGACACTGTGCTAAATGTGTTACAATTATTTCATTTGAACCTCACAACAGCCCTGGGAGATAGGAGCTATTATTATCCTCATTTTAAAGATGAAGAAACTGAGGCAAACAGAGGTTGAATGACTTGCCCAGGGTCGCATCATTAATAAATATCTGAGGCCAGGATAATATTATCCATTATTATATTGTTATCATACATAGCTCTTAACTACATTGGGTCTACTATTTTTTTTTAATCCTTCACCATTAAGCTATCAGCTGTAAATTCTCACTGCAGCCACTAAGTAAAAGATCTCTTTCTTGTTTATTGCTTTTTGTAGGAAACTAGATAATTAAGCCTGTTGCAAACTGTGATTTAATTAGAAGAAAGCTGTCCATGAATGATAACCTAATGGCCTCTGCTAGAGAATTAAAGTACAGGCTTTAATGCTCAAGCTTTGACAGCTATTTTGAGGACTAAGAAGTCTCAGGAATGACCTCTTCTAAGCATCCCAAAGCTCCCTACCTGGGACTCCTTGACTCCTGTGCCATTCCCAGAGAACTTTTCCTGCAGTCCCATCCCTTCAAGTCGAGATGAGTACTCTCATTAAAGCAAGAGGGGAATGTCGAAAGCTGGATCTGAGGTGGCAAAACTGCCCGATTTCAAGGCCTTATTGGTTCTGATGACAAGCATCTTCCTTTTCTGACCACATGTCATAACCTGGAATTATTGCCCTCTTCTCACCCTGAGCTATTTGGGGAACCAGTTTCCACCCTGACGTCAGCTTTCTGTACGCCATGACCTTGTGGTCACAACCTTCTCTCTGCTCAACTGACCAAACACCACCGTCGTTAACCGTCTGTCACTTAGAGATAGTCCATAGTCTTTGACCAAGGGGGGCAGCATCCCTTAGACCCAAGCCTTAGGCAAAATCCAGGAAGAAATATGTTCTCTAGGAAAAAGGGCAAGAGGGTGACAGCTGATGGTGACTCCCCTAAGAGACTCCCCAGCAAAGAGTTTAAAGGGTGCCCGATGAAGCAATGATCACTAAGGAACAGGGCTTTGATCTAGGACTTCATTAATATAGGAAGGCTCATATCTTGCCTCTTTAAAGAGTTGCCAAGAGCAATGAGAGGCATCGTGTTTTGCCCAAGGTCAACAGCCAGTATATTAGAGACAAGATTTGAACTCATGTCTTCCTGCCTTTTAGGTTGGATCTCTATTCTGTATGTTATGCTACTTCTCAATCATCAATAAAACTAAAGAAAAACACCAGGAAGTTCCTCCATCAATTCCAGAACTATGCAAAAAAAAAAACGGGGGATGGGGGTGAAACTAAAAGCCAGCATGGTCTTTGGCAAATATGTGAATATGGGAGGTATCAAAACTTGAAGTCAGGAAGACTTGAGTTCAAATCCTATCACAGGCATTTACTAGTTGTTTGACCTTGGGCAAATCACTTAACATCTCTGATCCTCAGTTTCCATATTTGTGAATGGAAGAAATTGGACTCGGTGGTCCCTTCCAGCTCCAAATCTCTGTTGCTATGAGGCTGTGTTCTACTCTCAAGACCACTGACTTAAGGAACAGGACAAGGAGGGAGAATTGAAGAATCATCACACTCCCTGCAAACTTAACCCAATTCAAAACCTGGATACCATATGTCAAGATCCTCAGCAACTAGCATAACCTCTATGTACCTCAGTTTCCTTCTCTACAAAATGAGGGGAATGGATTCAATGGCCTCCAAATTCTAAAGTGTATGGTTCTATGATCCTAAGAAATCAGAAAACTACTCAGATTGAGTGGAACAAGTAGAAATGGTAATGAAAGACACCATTTGGACCACCATGCCTTTTATGGCTTTCAATTTGAGCTAGAGTTCTGCAAAAATTAAATTTATATCTCAAATAATAAAAAAAATTATAGTTTAGGAGGTTTATTAAATGATCATTAGAAATCAAGGAATAAAGAGGATACAAAATAAAAACCAAAACCACATGCCCATGGCTGGTTAGCCATTTTCAAATTTCCTCACCTTACCACCATCACCTCTGATGCTACATCAAGCCAAAGAGAGAGGAGGAGCTTCAACGCCCACTCCCTTTATCCTCTATATATTGGAAGTCATAATGACAAGAAGTCAGTGGACTCTCAGGATATGTAGTTCTTTTTTTAGGGTAACAGATTTTCAATTATACAATCCCTAAGGGAAGAAGAAATATAGTTGCTATTGGACCCACAATCTATTTGTAGTTCCTATCCCATACTCAGTACCTAGCCCCATCCCACCGCCTTTGGCTTTTCCATTGCTACAACACATCAATGGAGACTTAAAGAAATCATAAGTATTTATTAATTAGTGCCTCCTGATTTTCTAAACCTACCATTAACTGTGTCCTTTAAAAAGGAGCCAAGTCACTGTATCCTTTTTAAGCCTAATTCATACCAATACACACATGGTCTTTCCTGGATAGAGAAGATCCAAGACCAGACAACGTAGAACCTAGAAAATAGAAATAGGGGACTAAAGCTGAGAAACAGAAATGGTCCTCTAGCACATACACAAGGAGGAACATTCAGAAGCGCATAATCTGTTGAGTCTAATAGTGCAGTGCTTCCCATTCTCACAAGGACTTAATTCAAAACCTGAAGGATGTTTGTTCAAAAGAGCAACAACCCCTTCACTCCCAAGCATCTCAAGGATCTCATTAAGCTCTATAAAAATAATTTAAGCCCATGGACAGCTAGGTGACACAGCAGATAGTGTGTCAGGCCAGGAATCGGGAAGATTCATCTTCTTGAGTTCAAATCTGGCCTCAGCCACTTACTAGTTGTGTGTCCCTGGCCAAGTCACTTCACCCTATTTGCCTCAATTTCCTCATATGTAAAATGAGCTAGAGAAGGAAATGGCAAACCACTCTAGTATCCTCACCAAGAAAGCCCCAAATGGAGTCACAAAAAAATCAGAAACAAATGAAAAATGATTGAACAATAACAAATAAGTCCATGAAAACTAGGAGGAGCATACATATCACTCTACAATTGGCTAAGAAGCCCATGCCAATATAAAATGAGCATACCACTGGATTTCAGAGCTAAAAAGCTGCATGCTTATACCCTCATCCTCCTCTATACTGCATACCGCCCAAACACCCCATCTCAGAGTCCCTCTAAGAGAAATGCTCCAATCCGAAGCGTGCTAGGATAAGGCCTCTCGAGGGTACCAGAGGCAACTCCAGCTATGGCTCTCATCACACCATGAACTTACAAAGGGAAAATAGTCCCTCATCATCCTCAGAATCAGAACAGAGATTTGATTTCAATGAGGTCATGAATCTGGAACTAGAAGAAAATTTAAATTTCAGATGAAGTCAGATGAAGAAACTGAAGCCTGGAGAGGTTAAGCAATTTGGCCAAATTCACAGAGGTAGCAAGCAAGTGAGAGTAAGGGGAGGAATGTGAACATGGATCCCCTCACACCAGAGCCTATGCTCTTTCCACTGCATCAAGCCCCCTCCTTTGGGCAGATGGTATAAACATCAATGTATTCCCAATTCAGTTCAATTAATAGATATTAATAGTGAGTATTTACATAATGCTTTAAGGTGCACAAAACACTTTTCATATATTATCTAATTTGATCCTCACAGAAACCATGTGAAGTAAGCATTTTTGTTATTATCCCCATTTTACAGCTGAGCAAATGGAGGCTGAGAAAAATCAAATGATCTAAGGTCATAGAGCTAAATAAGTGTCTGAGGCAAGATTTGAACTTGAGTCATCTTAAATTCCAAGTCCAACACTTTGTCCACTGCACTTAAATATCTACAACAGGCACAAAAGCATGCTAGAGGTAGAATATGATAGCAACCAGGAAGGACTAGGCAAAGCGCTATGAAAAAAGTTGGGGAGGGAATGATCCCACTGGGACAAGAGGAATGGGGAGGAGGAATTGGGGTCAGGGAAGACATCATTTGGGTGGCACTTGAAGAAAGAAGAATTTTCAACACCTGGGTAGGGAAGAGAGTTTATTATATAGAGGGAACAAAGACTTGGAAACAAAACAAGTGTAGGACAAGAATTGGGAGCCATGATTAACCAGCATATATAACATGGGAAGAGGAATAGCACACTGGCTAAATAACAGGATAGAACAAGTTAACAGGGAGCATTAAATGCCAGAATCAAGAGTGTGTACCTTATTTATTCTTGAACCCTTACCTTCCATCTTAGAATCAATGATGTGCATTGGTTCCAAGACATAAGAATAGTAAGGGCTAGGACTATGCAAGGGGGAGCCAAGTGACTTGCCCAGAGTCTTAAAGCTAGGAAGGGTCTGAGGTCACATTTGAACTCTGGTCCTCCAGGTTGGATTCTCTATCTGTTCTGAGCCATCTAGCTGCTCCTGGAGGAGCCATTTCTTTTTTTCTTTTTTTAAAACCTTTACCTTCCATCTTAAAATCAATATTGTGTATCAGTTCCAAGGCAGAAAAGTGGTATGGCTTAGGCAATGGAGGTTAAATGACTTGCCCAGTTAGGAAGTGTCAGAGGTCAAATTTGAACCCAGGACCTCCCGTCTCTAGATCTGACTTTCAATCCATTGAGTCACCCAGCTGCCCCTAAGAATTTATACTTTAATAAGAAATGGAGAATGATGGGTAGTTTTTAAGTGGAAAAATTATGTGATCAAAGCAGTACATTACAAAGATTATTCAGAGAGATTAAGTAGGGAAAAGGCTAAAAGAAATAAGGGTCAGATCTAAGGAAAGTACTGGGATAGTGAAGAAGACAGACTAAATGCAAAAATATTGTGGAGACAGAATTAGAAGAATTTGGCAACTTACTGGACATGTGCAGTAGATGGGAGGGAAGAGTCAAAGATGGTACACAGCAAGGTCTGCCATCACCAATAAGAAACTCCAGGAAACCATTACCCTGGCCAGCCTCATACCAACCAGCCATTTAACTAACCCCAATCCAAAATAACCAGACCATGACAAAATCCAGTGACCCTCTCTTGTAACCCTGCCTATGTCCTCACCATTAGACCAAAGCTTTTGTCAGCTCTTCCATCAAGGTCCCTATTGCTATAGCAACATCATCACCAAAGACCTCCAACCAATTCAGGACCCATCTAAAATAGTCAAAAAACTTGGGATGAAAGGAAAAAAACCTGGCCCTAGCAAGAGTCTACACTCTGCCCATAATGAGCAAGGTGATCATGAATGTCAGCCTTCATCATCTCTATCCACTGAGTCAGTCAATTCAATGAGTTCTGTGATCCCTGTGACCTGTGATTAGAATGATTTCAACCTTTCCAGAAAAACAACTCAAACTGTGTGAAAATTTTGTACACAAGGATATTATATTTGAGAAAAATCAGATTGAGATATTCCCTACCACCACCATCCCCAAACTGCCTTATAGACTTACAACAAAGGGTTAGTTAAGAGATTCTCATTGAAATAATTTAGTGATCTCATCCACCTCTCAATAATATTGATAATATCAACATCGTTACTATTATTTACTAAGATAAATTATTTTATAGTGCTTTAGGGTTTGCAAAGTGCTTTACATATATTTTCATTTGATCCTCACAACAACCCTGTGACAAAGGTGTTAGCATCATACCTATTCCCATTTTATAAATGGAGAAACTGAGGTTCAAAGTGGTTATATCATTTTCTCTGGGTCAAACAATTAGTCAACTATATCTGAAGCATGATCTGAACATTTTCTAAGACTTGGTCCTTCCTGGCTCCTTTTAATGTGCTTTTATATATGTTGTTGTAACTATTTAATAAATATCTCCAGTGTGGTGGACAAAGAGCTGGACTCGGGTCTTAGGATAACCCAAATTCAATTCTTACTCTGCCTTTCTTGTTTCCTCTCTCCATTATTCTATGTAGCCACCTCTCCATCTCCTCTCTAGGAACAGAAACCCTGGCATTGACAATCTGCCTGGTCTTGAAGTATGTGCCAGATCCTCTTCTCTGGACTCATTTTTGTACATATTTGGGAATGGGGAAAGGAGGTGCTTTTATTAATAAAGAAGGCCATGTCCCAGGGAGAGGGCTGTGGCAACTTCCCGCCATCTTGTCTTCCTACCCCAGAGCCAGTGACCACAGTGGAATAGCAAAGAATGGAACTGGGATCCCAGCCCTGAAACCAATCATTTGTGGCTCTGAAATAGACCAGTTTGGTGGAGTGGGGGAAACCTATCCCTGCCCCCCATACCAGTCCCCAACAGCAATTTCCTATCTGATACTTGGAGAATGCCCACCACTTGAAGCATGGCACTTTGCTAACCCCACAATCATGTTACAATATAAATTATTTAATCAAAGTATTTTAATGCTGGGATGGATCTTAAGAACCATCTAATCCAACTCTTTCATTATTCAAATGAGCAAATTGAGGTCTACAGAGATTGTGACTTGCCCAAGATCACATAGCTAGTTAGTTGAAAAACCAGGAAGCATAAAAAGCCACATCTCCTGGCTCCCAGTACACTGTTCCATCCACAATACCATCCTATAATATTATTAAATATGCTTAACATTTTACCAGAAGATTTGCTTTGTATAAGATTTTAATGGGTCATAATGATCTTAAATGTGATTTTATGGTACCAATTTTTTCTGACTAAATGTTGCCTCATTTTTGTGATTGAAATCAATGGAAAATAATTAATTACATTTAAATTCATTTTAGAATGAATTCTCCTAGAATGTATGTTATGTTAAGTGAGGGAAATCATCTCTGTATATAACTAGCAACAGCTGCTTGGAACTACCTAATGTGCATGAATGTTTTGTGGTTGTTGGTATGAATGGAGTTAGGTGGGGTAGTCTGGTAGGATTTCTTGGAGGAGGAGGGTTTATAGCTAAGATCCAAAATAAGGGAGAAAAATAATTGGCAGAAAGTCAGAAGAGAGGCTGGTAAGCAGAATTCTTTAGAGGAACCAGACTGTCAGAGATTGTGATAAATGGAGATTTTGTTACAATTGTTAGAAAGACCATGTCAAGGCACCCAGATTTTGTAGAAAATGTTACTGGGCTCCTCTATCAATTACTGTGTAGGAAGGAGAATGTTGGGATCAAAAAAACACTTTAGAATGAATAAAGAATTATAAAACCTTACAGTCGGGTGGACCTTGGTTATCATTTAGTCTCCAAGAAATCCTATCTGATGTGTCTCCACAGATGAATGGTTGATTTACCCACCTTCTACTTAAATAATTCTGGTGAAACTTGTCAACCTGTTTATTATTCCATAGAAAAATAGCCTTTACTTTAGAAAGTTCTTCCTCACATTAAGCACAAATTTAATCTTTGGTAACTTCCACCCACTGATTCTCAGCCTGCCCTCTGGAGAAATAAGAAACAGGCTGCTGGCTCTCCTATGTGCTGACTTATTAGGATATTAGGGAATGGTTAGCACATTATGCTGTAATTTGTTCTCTAAGATAGATTGAAAAGAGCTCTGTTTTAGTGGCCTGGGATTTCCAACTTAAATCCTATCATTTACAACATTTAAATCCTGTCATTTACAACATGTGTGACCATGGGCAGGTCTCTTCCTTCCTCTGGACCTCAGCTCCTTATGAATAAAATGGCAGAGCTGGACAACTTTGTTCAATCAACAAGCATTTATTAGCACCTACTATGTGCTAACTTGCAAAGATTAAAATTAAGTCATCCTTGCCCTCAACAGACTTAGGTTCTATTGAAATGATCCCTTAAAGTCCCTTCAAAAAAGATCATGTGTAGTTTATAGAGCACTGGCCTTGGAATCAGGAATGTTTGGGTTGGAAGTCTAGATACTGACTAACTCTGTGAGCTAGGGCAAGTCATTTAATCTCAACAGCCTCTGATATCCCCTCTAGCTTCTAATCGATGATCCTACAATGCTGCAATTCCAGTTCTAAGGTCCCCAAATCTTCTGGTTCTTAGACTAAACAGACCCAGTTTTTTTTCATTGATTCCTCATAGAATTTTACAGGCACACCCCATTTTATTGCACTTTGCATATTGCATTATTACAAATGCAATATGCAATATTGCAAAAAAAAAAGATATTGCAAATATGACAAATTGAAGGTCTGTGGCAACCCTGCAGGAAGCAAGTGTGTCAGCATCATTTTTCCAACAGTATGTGCCCATGTCATGTCTGGGTCACATTTCTGTAGGGTTTTTTTGCAGAATTTCAAAGTTTCTCATTATTGTTATATCTATTACGGTGATCTGTGATAGTGATCTTTGATGTTACTATTGTCATTGGTTTGAGGTTCCATGAACCTTGCCCATATAAGATAGCAAATTTAATCAATAAATGGACTGACTGTTCCAGTCTCTCTCCCTCTCCTCAGGCCTCCCAATTCCCTAAGACACAGAAATACTGATGAGACCATTTTGAATCTTAATTGTCGCCTACATCTACCCACCATCCAGGTCTCAATGCTGTGCTCCTTACGGATTCTTCTTGCCTACCTTGCCACCAGGTGGTAGTAGGGTTCTATGCTGTAATTGGTAAGACAAGTGATTTTTTAAATAATGGCACAATTCTGTAAAGGCAAAAACATTTTAAATATGAGAAGGCTGGAACCTAGAGGTCAAGATTATGAGAGTGCAAATGATTAAGGGACCAGCTGTAGAGATGCTACAGACAATACTTGTGTGGTACCCACTGGCCTTCTGCCTTGCCTGTGATGCCCAAGTCAATTCAACTGCCATTGGGATCACTGGTTTCTAGTTTCCAGAAGCCATCACCCCACACATTCCCTCTAATACCTGCACTGGACTTCCCGAAGGGCTGTCAGAGACAGCCAGAATTTTGGGATGGGAAGTGCCTGGAGACTGAAATAACAATTACCCTAAAAATATAGAGTTCCTGCACAAACTCTTGGAAGTGGTAACACTGAAGTGACTTTGAAAAAGCACTTCAGAGTACCAAGAGCCTGTGCATACAAAGTGAGTCGTCTGTGCTTTGGTCTTTCAGAAGCTGGAGATAATAGTACTAAGCTACCTGCCAGGACTATGGGAAAGCACCATGCAAATAAAACCAGTCATTAGAAAGGAATCCTATGAAGTCTGAACAGAACCTCAATCTTTCTGACTTCTTGTCTGGCACTTGTTCCACTCTACAATGTGAGATGACTCCAGATTGTTGCTTAGGTTCTTTCTAAAGCCATTTCAATGGTATTTTCACCTCCTGTCAGGAAACCAGCACTTTTATGCTTGGGTCAGACATCAAATCAAATCATTCATGTCACCAGAAGGGGAGAATGGATTTCCCCAAAACTCTAATGAGCTCCTGCAAGGTGGGGATATCATATCCTCAGTAGGATTCGTGATCATTATTTCCTTTGGATACTAAGGGGGACCAAATGGATTTGCCTATGAGGGCTAAGCAATCAAGAGAGTTCAATCAACCAATCAACAGGCATTTGGTAAGTACCTACTATGAGCCAAGCATATGGTAGGTAATGCAGAAGCCAAAAGTGAGACATCTCTGTCTTCTTCCAAACATCTTTATGGAGATAATCTTTCCCTCTTTTAGGAATCAGTAGGGAGGCATTCCAACTTGGAATTGGGGAATGATCTAGATTCTGTGTAACTTTTACAACATGGATGAAAATTAATTGAACATATAAGACAGGTCGGTTTTTCTTTTTTACTATTTTGTCAAGTGGTCATACCTTCTCTTTCCAATTTCAATAATTTTCATTTATTCATTCCATGAGTATTTATTATATATCTACTTTGTTCTGGGAATGCCAAAAAAATGTATGCCTGCTTACAGTCTTTTCTTGTTGCCCGTCTTTTCTCTTTGAAGAAGATCAATGAGATCACAGAGTGATATCTTCACTTGTCTATGAACTGGATTTTTAAGTGAAATAGAGTTGCACAAAGCTGTCAGCCCATTCTTTCTTCCAGAGTCATCCAAGTCCAGGGCAAAAGTCAGGACAACTGGCAATGGCCTGGGATGCAATGGATGACCATGGCATCTTTAAGGTCTGACCAAGTACTCCTCCACAGCACCTACTTCAGCCACCATTATGTTTTGCGGGTTTTTTTGAAATTTTTATTTAATTAACACCATTAAGGTTATTGAAACAAATTGTTCTCATTCACCCATTCCACCCCAGGAAGTCTTCACAAGCTTGGGGTGGAATGGGTGAATGAGAACAATTTGTTTCCCCTAATTCACCTATGGATTTGTGCTCATCAGTTACCTTCAACCTGGTTTAGACTATCTGCCATGATGGTTTATTGGGTAAAGCAACTAGGCATGCTACAACTTCTTGAAGTCATGGTGAGAGCTGGGCACAGAATGTGGATGAGCAGCCCTGAAAAGAGCTAAGCAAGCCCTCACACTAGAGTTGCTAGTCCTCCTTTAACAGTCATACACCCCACTGACAGTCTAGTGGATAAATGACATACATACAAGTGAAAATTAAACAATGATGTAAGCTTAAAATACAAGCCACGTCACAAGACAGCATATATTACAAGTCATTTTTGACTCTTCCTTCTCCCTCATTACACACATTCAAAGAATTTCCAATTTCTGTCAATTCTATCACCATTGTATCTCTCCTTTCCATTCCAAAGGTACCACTTCCACCCCCATTTAGCACCTTACCTTTTCTCACTTGGTTTCTTCATTATTCTCCTTACCTCCAATGTACACCATCTCCTGTACATCCTTCGCATGACTGTTCTAATCTTCCTAATCTGCCTTTCTGATCAATCAATATCAATCAGCATGCATGGAATTAAGCACCCATTATGTACCAGGAACTGTGCTGGATGCTAGCGATATAAATAGAAATAAATATAAAAGTTACATAGTCCCTGCTCCCAAGGGATTTGCTTTATACTAAAAAAGATATAAAACATATTCTCAGTAACTTACAATTAGGAAGGATATATTCCCAACACAGATAAGTAAATATAGGATCCGGACAAAATAAATATATGATGATTTGTGGAAGAACACTAACAACTAGGGAAAAGCAGGAAAGGCCTCTTGAAGACGGCAGCTGTTGAGCTGAGTCTTAAAAGGAATTAAAGGTTCTGGAGTAGGAAGGAAAAGCATTCTAGGCATTGGGGACACACTGTGCAAAGGTAAGAGTGGAGAGAGGAAATATCGTATGTGGGTAACAGCAAGTGGGCCAGTTTCGTTGGGAATATGAGAAATAATGTATAATTGTTCTGGAATGATAGACCAGAATGTGATTGAGGAGTCATGAAATTTCTTTACTTAAAATCTTTTAGCAATTCCACATTTCTTAAGAACAAAAAAAAATTATAAACACAATCCTTGCATTCAAAGCCTTCTACACAATCAATCTCTAATCCATACTTTATAGCTGTGTGATCCTAGACAAAGAACTTAACTTCTGTCTGCCTCAGTTTCCTCCTTTATAAAATGGAGATTATAATACCTCCCAGGGCTGGCTGTAAGGGTAAAACAAGATAATTATTTGTAAGGTGCTTTACAAATCTTAGAGAGTTCTATAAATGCTAGCTATTCTTATTCCTATTCCTAGGCACTAGCACAGTACCTTACATATAGCTATTCTTCAACACTTCCATAAATCAATAGGCATATTCAATCAATATTCATATTCATATTCAATTCATCAATAGGCATCAGTGCTGATCACAACTCAACTCTACTTTCTTATCTTATCCATTTGATTTGTTTGACCTTCAGAAAATACCCACAACATATTATATCAAAGGATTTGAGCATATTAAAATTGGATCATTTAAAATATAATTTTCTGACCTCTAAAACCCCAAAACAGTTAATAAAATGTATTTACAAAGTCCAAAAAGTGGATTCTTACCATTCTTGTCTGTGTTGTCTCATAAATTCTCTATGAAGGATACAGATTTAGAACCTGAAGGGAACCCCTTCCCAGCTGACTTGATGATAGGAGTCAGTCAAATTTAGTTCATAAATATTTATTGAAAAGTTAGAAGAAAGTCTCCAGAAACCCCTATCCTTCTAGATGACTGGACCCAGTTCTTGCCTCCCTTCAGGTGGCTGCAGAGTATTTCAAAAACACCACCCTGCTGTTGATGGGAGTCATCTGTGTGGCAGCGGCAGTGGAGAAATGGAACTTGCACAAGAGAATTGCCCTGCGCATGGTGATGATGGCAGGAGCCAAGCCAGGCATGTAAGTAGAGCCTTACATTATTGGTAGATCCATGGCCACATTATTTTGCAATGTCTCTCCTCTTTAAGAGATTATAGGATTTTTAATCATAATTAAGAGAGGAGAAGGGAAAAAAGGGTTCTTTCAGTCAAGTGAGCAGAGAAAAAAGAGACAGAGACTCACACTTGCAACACTACCAAAAGCACAAGCTCCGAAAAAAGAGCCTCTCAGCATGGGTCTCAGGCAAATATATCTCTTAAGCATCCCTACGTAAAATGATGACGTAACTTAAAAGGATGCTGGGAATGTAGCTCAGGTGTTGCAAATTTTCCATCTGTACAAAACATACTCTATTTCTCCAAGAATGGGATTAAATTTTCCCTGTACCAACCACACTCCTACCTTGTCTCATTAGGGTCAGGAATATACATCTGTAGAATGACAATTGGCAATTAGGATGGTCATGAAACAGATTTTTGTCTGCATGAAGAAACTTAGCAAATATAAGGACTGAATTCAGGGATGAACTGGAGCCAGCTTGGACCAGCTATCAAGAATCAAGTGTTAAATTTTCAGAGTGAGCATTTATCCCTCAGAAATCGGCAAATACTACAAATCAACGCTTGATTTTTTTTCCTTTTCATGATTTCTAGGCTTAAGAAAGTAAAGGAGAAAATGTTAATAATGCAGATTAAACTTAAAAGTGTGTCATTCATACAGTGTTTTTCCAGACAGCTGACTGTTAAATATTTGAATACAGCACTGATTGAATTGATGACATCATCCATATCAGTACCATAGTTTAATGAACCAGATAAGTAGGCCTTTGGTAGAATATATGTATAAGATTGGACTTCTGCCTTATGGGACAAGGGTATTGACTAAAAGAAGATGGACAGATAGACAATGTGATCTTCTTGTGATGTTTTTCTTTTCACCTTTTTAAATTTATCAGAATTCTGGCAACAGGAAGGACAAAGGGTTGGGAAATCATCTAAGATATGGAATGTATCACTATTTACCACTCTTAAGCTCAAGTTCTGTGTTTATATGTATAAACATATATATTATATATGTAATAGATAAAATAAATATAAATATGTGTATATATATATATATATATATATATATACACACACTTGGAGAATGCATCAGATATATAGGCCAGTAATTTATTACTATGTCAAGTGTTATTTTTTTCTATTCCACCATTTCTAAAAAGTCAGAGGGATTGTTATTCATTGACAAATATCAGTATTTGAAAGGGCACTAATATGGCCCCATTTGGATCTGCCAGGTTACCAGCATGGCTCCTTCCACTGTACAGAGTTAATTTCAATCAATTCATTTTTGTAGAATGAGGACAATAAGGTATGTGCTTTCAAGGCCTGTAGATATCATTCCCTGGGTTACTCTAGCAAAGGATTATGAACTCCTTTGAATACTTTTTTGTGGAATGTTCATCCCAGACTAGATTCTCATCGACCCATTATCCAAGTATTTCTGGGTCATTCCCACTGATCATCTCCCCCATCACTTGTTATGATCCTCAAGAGGTTTTAAAAGCCATTGGATGTCAGCCTACTCAAAACACCTTTAGACCCAAGTAATCATTCGGGAATTCAATACGCTGCTCACCCTACTTAATTAAATCACATTGTTTCTTGTCTATCAAATAATGAGGCTGTTTTTATATATGCCCTATAGAAAGAAACCTTACAGAAACCTCTAGTGTGAAATACAAGTCCAAGTTTATGCCTAATAGATATATATTGTTATTTACTAGATTAGGACCATCCAATGCAAAGGCTACTGATGGAAGAATTGGGATGATTTTTTCCTAAGGTTCTAGATTATATTGCAATCTTCTCTCAAGCACCATTTGGCCCAGAAACAGCATCTCAGTTTTGCTGTGTTTTCAGGCTGCTGCTGTGTTTCATGTGCTGTACCACCCTTCTGTCCATGTGGCTCTCCAACACCTCCACCACCGCCATGGTGATGCCTATCGTGGAGGCCGTGCTACAGGAATTGGTCAGTGCTGAAGAAGAGCAGGTCATGGCGGCCCCTGACAACTCCACCAGTGAAGAAACTCAGCCAATCAGTACAGTTTGCTTGAGTTTTCCTAATCCTTTAGTTCTCTTTTCTTCCCCGTAGAGGACTATATCCTAAGTGTCTCCTAGCTCCTATTTTTTTGTGATTTGAAAATTTTTATTTAATTAATTTTGAATAGTTTTCCATGGTTACATGATTCATGTTCTTTCCCTCCCATCCTTCCACCCCCCTCCTGTAGCCAATGAGCAATTTCACTAGGTTTTACATGTATCTTTGATCGAGACCTATTTCCATATTATTGATATCTGCACCAGGGTGATCATTTAGAGTCGACATCCCCAGTCATATCCCCATTGAACCATGTGATCAGGCAGTTGTTTTTCTTCTGTGTTTCTGCTCCCACAGTTCTTCCTCTGAATGTGGATAGTGTTCTTTCTCATAAATCCCTCAGAATTGTTCAAGATCATTGCATTGCTGCTAGTAGAGAAGTCCATTACATTCGATTGTACCACAGTGTATCAGTCTCTGTGTACAATGTTCTCCTGGTTCTGCTCCTCTCACTCTGCATCAGTTCCTGGAGGTCATTCCCTTGAGCACAATAGTATTCCATCACCAACAGATACCACAATTTGTTCAGCCATTCCCCAATCAAAAGGCATCCCCTCATTTTCCATTTTTTTTTGCCACCACAAAGAGCGCAGCTATGAATATTTTTGTACAAGTCTTTTCTCCTGGTTCCTATTAGTTATATACTTTCTTATATGACTCTATTTTTCCAGTCTTTCCCCTAAAATCTTGATAATTTTCCCTTGAGAATGGCCACCTTCAATCTTTGTTTCTTCTCCCTTCCCCAACTAGTGAATACCATTACAAACTCATTCACCTTTTCTTCCCTCAAATGTTGTGGACCATATCCAACGCCCAACCTGAAGCCCATCTATGTACATTGTCCCTCTGGGCCTTCAGGGCAGAAAAGAAAAGTGTGGCTATCCATCAAGATACTCTGGAAGTTGGGAAGAGACAATAATGAATGCTACTGAAGACTTGAAATACTTCTCACCAATCTCAGAACCCCCAAAGAATCCCTTACTGTCCTAATGTGACACCTAAAGCCCCAATATTTTTTCTCCTCTCTTTCTCTCTCCGCCTCTTCTCCAACTGTAGGTCTTGGTGAAAAAAATGGACCCCCATCTCTGGAGCTCATTTTTGTCAATGAAGAGTAAGTACATCCACTCCCCAATAGGAAGAGGAGCAAAGTTTCTGCAACCCTTTGCATGTCTCTTATGCACTTATTCTATTTTATATCATAGTTAGCCATAATCTGTGTTACTTATAGTTATCAAGAAGTATCATCACATAATGGATAAAGTATTTGCCTTGAAGATAGAAAGACCTAGATTCAAAACCCATTTCTGAATATTCTGGTTCTATGACCCTGAGCAAGTCACTTAACCTGGTAGGGTTCTGGTTAATTATCTAAAACTGTAAGTTGGGGGGGGGGGGGAAGTACCAACTTGCCTTAACATCAAAGGTTTTCCCACCAAGGATCCCTATGAATGAAACCACAGATCCAATTCCTATCCTTACTTATATATACAGCTATATTATCCCTCCTGTTATTATTCAGTCATTTCAAGTCACATCCCACTTTTCATGATCCCATTTGGGGTTTTCTTGGCAAAGATACTATAGTAGTTTATTATTTCCTTCTCCAGCTCATTTTACAGAAGAACTGAGGGAACTAGAGTTAAGTGACTAGCCCAGGGTCACACAGCTAGCAAATGTCTGAGGTCAGATTTGAATTCAGAAACATGAGTCTTCCTGACCCCAGTCCTGGCACTCTATCCCCTGCACTACCTAGCACACACTTGGGTGCCAGAAGAATAGAGTAATCCCCTTCCTTACCCACATGAAGACTTTGGAGAGTCCAGTTTGGGTCCTTCCCAGGTGAGACAGATATGGCCTGCTAAGCAAGGTGGCCTATTTCTCTACAATATGGCCCAACATTGGGCCAGGGGCAAGGAGTGAAGGGAATAAAAGGAAAGTGAAAATGTAGGGGAATGGAGGAGGATTCCTATTCTATTCTCTTTTCCAGGCTTTAGATCAAGGATCAGGAGCTTCTTGAAAGCCTTAGGGCCACCAACAGAGATAAAAAATGGCTGTGAGAGCTACAGGTGGGCCTCAAGCACAGATCAGGGAGGAGGGAAAAAGGGAAAAAAACAGTTGCCCTATTATTCCTCCTACTGGAGGAATATACTATATACTCCTAGACAGTGGGTGCATTTGTATTTATTTCTGAGCGGTACTGGGGGCAGCTGGGTGACTCAGTAGATTGATAGCTGGGCCTAGAGGCAGGAAGTCCTGCGTTCAAATCTGGCCTCAGAAATTTCCAAGCTTTGTGATTTTGGTCAAGTCACTTAACCCCCATTGCCTAGCTAGTATACACAGTATTGATTCTAAGACAGAAGGAAAGGATTTTTTAAAAATACTAAGTACTCAATGAATGTTCTTTTATTCAATTAAAAAATAAATACTGTCAAAAATGAATAGAACTTAAGAGTTCCTAAAATCCCACAAAGTCCAGTCCAATGTCCTCTCTCATTTCTTGTTCTTTTTGCTTTCTTACAGCTCATCTCCCCCAGATTTCCCTTCTCTGATGCAGGGCAAGGTATTGCTTTTCTTTCTTTCTGTGCTCTGGGATCACTCATCAGGACAGTGGGATAAATCAGGGAGGTAGTGCTGCCCAGCCTCCCTGGTCCCCAAGATCATCATCTTCTACTGTCTAATGAAGGCAAAGAACCACTCAAAAATGGAAGGGTAGGGAAAGCATCCAACTTTGGGCAAGATGATGACTAACATCACCTTCTACTACAGGGTCAACCTAAATCCTTGACTCATAATAATGGACACTACTTCAGAAAGTACAAATGTATCTCACTTTTCACAAACTTGATATAGGAAAGTACAGATTTATAAGAAAAATAAGTTGAAGTATGGGAAAGGAACAAAAAGGATTCTCCATTTAAATAGCATTAATAATTATTAAAAATCACTAAAAATACTCCCTTTTAATAGCAAGCTTCTTTATATTTAAAATGAATAAATCTATAAAAATTCAATCTGCAATCAATTTTAAAGGGTACATATGTATGTGTGTAGGTAGGTATAATGTATATATATAGTAACAAAAGTTTAAGGAAGTTTAAAATTTTTGTATCAGAGATCCATCTGAAAGTCTAATCTATGGATTCCTCAAGATCCTATTTTTATTTAAATAAAATACATATGCTTACAAAAGAAACTAATTATACTGAAATATAGTTATCAATATGTTATAAAAACATGCTCACAAATCCCAGGTTAAAGAACCCTGGGTTTAAAAGACATCTTTATTATAAAGGGGCGGAAAAAAGAAACAAAAGTTTCTTTAGAGAAAACAAAATTCCAAAAAATTGATATCAAGAAGAGAGTTATCTTCTACCAGAAGTCTAACCTAGTGTTTAGCACAAAGGATGTTTTAGAACTAACAGCATTCCTATAGCAGTAATAACAGTAGCCAATTTATATAATGCTTTAAAATTTACAAAGTGTTTTTCTTAGCAAGAATGGAGGCAGAACTAATGGGAGAGGCAATCCCAGGCAAATTCCTTGGCTTCTAGTCCACTAACTCCATGGAGTCAAGTACCCTCTTCCCCAACCATACCAAGTGTCAGGGATACCCTAGATATGCTTCTCCTGGCAGACTCACTGCTCTTGTTCCTATAGAATCTGAATGGAGTACACATGATCACCAACCCCATCAAATCTGTGAAACCTCAGAGCAAGAGACAGCATGAGCCTCAGGTAAGGGAGTCGGGGGTAGTTCTGTTTCCTATATGAGCATGTCTTGAGGCCACATCATCTTCAATGAAGGCCACTGCCCCTGCAGACCTCAGAGGATCCAAGGTCTTATACTGGCTGGTGGCGCTGTGTCTCAGCGCTCTTTGCCCAGATGGACGTGGCTCACCCATGTGTGCCACAGGAATAGAGTGACCCCTTCCTTAACCACACGAAGGCTTTGAAGGGTCCAGTTTGGGTCCTTCCCAGGAGAGACAGATACGGTCTTAGTTCTAAGCAAGGTGACCTATTTCTCTACAATTTGGCCCAACATTGGACCAGGGCCTGGGAGGGAAGGGAATAAAAAGAAAGGGAAAATGTTGGGGAAGAGGGAGGGACCTACTCTATTCTCTGCTCCAGGCTTTAGATGAAGATTCAGGAGCTTCTTGAAGCCTTAGGGCCGACAGCAGAGATAAGCAATGCCTACTGGAGCTACTGGTAGGTTTAAAGCGCAACTTGGGGAAGAGGGGGAAAGGAGAAGGGGAAAAAAGCACTACAAGAAAGGGAAAGAGAGAAAAAAAAGAAGTTAGAGAAAGATGCATATGCTAGAGAGGAATAGTGTGTCATCAGCAGATAGATATCCAAGCAAATCCAGTAGAAATAGGGCTGCAAGTCACTGAGGTCAAAGTCAAGTAGAAAAAGAAACCACTAAACCACAGAGAAGAAAGGATCCCTTGAGGAGTGTACTGATATAGGGGACCACAGATCAACATTACTTTCTCATTTACATTTTAATCTGGTTCCCATGCGCTGCTGAGTATTGCTAGGGAATGTTTGACACCTCTGCTGTAAGTCAGGTCTACCAATTCCAGAACCTCCCTCCCTTGTGTACAGTCCATCTGGATCAAGAAGAAACATTTCAATCAACAGTCAGACTCCTTCTGTACCTCAAGAATGAACCATTAGTATTCACCCAACTAGGATGCTTTCTGATGTGAATCAGAAGAATGGGTTTGATCTTCACAGTAGTCACCTCCTCCCAACCGCATTTGGAAGGGTGATCAGACTTACTCTGCTTGGCTCCAAAGGAAAAAACAGGGGCAATGGCTGAAAGTTGTAGAAGGGCAGATTTCACCTTATCATAAGAAAATAATTAGAGCAGTCTGAAAAAACTCTGATGTCTCTAGAAGTAATGAGTTTCCTATCACTGGAAGCCTCCTAGTGCAGGGTGGATCATAATCATAGTTCACCTTTGACCAACATTATGACCCTCCTAATAGCCCTGTGAAATAGGTACTCTTATTATTTCTATTTTACAGATTAAGAGATTAAAGCTCAGAGAGGCTAATTAACTTTCCCAAAGTTACCCAGCAAATAAGTGTCTATGGTGGGATTGGAACCCAGGTCTTTCTGACTCTATCTACTCTACCACACTGACTTCTGTTGGTGATCATTTATCAGGAAAGTCATAGAGCAGATTCCTACTCAAGTACAAGTTGTACTAGATGGCTTCTGAGGACCCCCTTCTAGCTGTCAAATTCTAGGAGTCTGTGAATAGAATGTCAGTTCCTTGGGAATAGGGACTATTTCATTTCTATCTTTGTATCCTCAGTTATTATCATAGTGCCTTGCAGAGAGCAGTTGTTTAATAACTAATAATAGTAGTAAGAGGAGGAGGAGGAGAACAGTAGTAATAGAGTAGGAGTAGTAATAATAGTAGTAGTAGAGTAGTAGTGATAGTAGTAGTAGTAGTAGTAGTAGTAGTAGTAGTAGTAGTAGTAGTAGTAGTAGTAATAGAATAGTAGTAGTAGTAGTTAGGATTTGTGGTCTGATGGTGATGATGGTGGTGATAGAGGTGACAGTAATGGTGGTGATGGAGGTAACAGTAATGGTGGCAGTGAGTGTGGTGATGGTAATAATGGAAGTGACAGTAATGTTGGTGATGGTGATGGAGGTGACAGTAATGATGGTGGTGGTGATGGAGGTGGTGATGGTGATGGATGGTGGTGATGGAGGTGACAGTAATGGTGGTGGTGATGGAGATGACAGTAATGGTGGTGATGGTGATAGAGATGACAGTAATGATGGTGGTGGTGATGGTGATGGAGGTGATGGAGGTGACAGTAATGTTGGTGGTGGTGATAGAGGTGGTGATGTTGATGGATGGTGATGATGGAGATGACAGTAATGGTGGTGGTAGTTATGGAGGTGGTGATAGTGATGGTGATGGAGGTGAAAGGCAAGTATCTATGCTGGACCCAGGACAGCCCATCACTTGGGATGCTCTCTGCGCCAGGTAGCCAGAGCTGGGATGGAGGGGTACAGTACATTTCCTTTGGCAGGAACAGCTATTAGTCCTGCCCCCTGACCCTAGGAACCTGAAGTTGAACAGCAAGTACAGATCCCAACATGATCAGATGGTCTGCAAGTGCCTCTCCCTGAGCATATCGTATGCTGCCACCATTGGAGGCCTGACCACCATCATTGGCACGTCCACCAGCCTCATCTTCCTAGAGCACTTCAACAAGTAAGACTGTGGAATTTTGCACTGCCCTCCTCAGCCAGGGAGAGTAGAATAGAATAGAATAATAATAGAGTAGAATAATGCTACCTTTGACTCCAAAGGCATAGATCAGCATTCAGCAAAGCAGGCCTGTAGCCTCTTGACTACAAAATACTATGTCAGGATCTGAACACCAATCTTACAAGACAGTAAAAAAGACTTGATAGAAGCCTGGGTTCCTACTGGCTAAAGCAAAAGGGATATCTCAACCATCAGATATCTAGCCCAACTACTAAACACCTCAGTGGTCTGTCAGAGAATCTCTTCCAGTCCAACATTCCTGAGAGCAGAAGTAACCCTACATAAAACTCTGAAACATGTAAAGTTGGTCTTAGAATACAGAACTGGAAAGACTTCGTTTTAAGCCCAACTCCTGATCCTTGCCAGTTATACAACCCTGGACAAGTGATTTCTGAGCTCTAAACAATTTTCTAAGTTGAGGAGCAGAAACCAATCTGCTTTGATCAGAGGAGTATCCTCAACTGGAGTTCCCTGTACTAATGAAATCACAGGTCTAAGAAAGAAAAAAAAAGAGGGATGAAGAATTCAGTAACTGTCCTTTATCTTTATGATAACTATTTGATTACTCTGGGGATATTTTTGCCTCCTTTCTGGTTCCAACCAAGGTCCTGAGGAGTTGGGCTTATTAGCTATGTGCTTTCTAGATGAGGAAGATGTTAGTCTAGAATTATAGGCCTCTTCCCAACCATATTTATCTTCCAGAGTTTGAGTGTCAAAATGCTGTGTTTGTCCCAACTTTCCTGGTCACTGACCCAGCTCTTTCTTTCTCCAGCCAGTACCCAAGTGCCGAGGTGGTGAACTTTGGGACCTGGTTTCTTTTTAGCTTTCCTATCTCACTCATCATGCTGGTGGTGAGCTGGTTTTGGATGCACTGGCTGTTCTTAGGTTGCAAGTGAGTAGACCCTAATCCCAGAGCCCTCTCTATCCTTTCAAGTATAAAAGACTGGCATTGTTCCTATGTGTGGATGCAGGGTTCTTCTCATTACAAAAGCTGTCTGGAGGAGCTGGCAACAGTCCTAACATTATGCTTCTGGGAAACCTCAGTTTCTTCCTCAGGGAAGAGACTTCTGCTATCTCTGATCTAAAGGTGACTTTTTAATAAGCCTACAAAGAGTACTTTGGATTGGGAGGCAGGAATTCTCCATTCTGGACTTTGCTATTTCATTCATTAAAAGTCATTTCAATTTTCTAATCAATCAGTCAATAAGCTTTTATTAAGAGTTATGTGCCAGGTTCTGTGCTAAGCACTGGGGATACAAAGAAAGACTAAAAAATAAATAAAATCATTGCATGATATCATATAACCCATATCATATTGTCTAATGAATATGTCAGCCATTTGTAATTAATATACCATTTGAATATTAATAATAGCTAACACTTATATAGCAATTTAAGGTTTACAAAATACTTTGCATATGTTATCTCATTTGATCCTTGTAACAGCCCTATAAGGTAGATGCTACCATTCTCACCATTTTACAGAGGAGAATACTGAGGTTGAGATAGAGTAAGCAACTTGCCTGGAGTCACACAATTAGTCAGTATCTGAGATCAGACTTAGACAGTCCTAAGATCCATAAAAATTTTGTTCTTTTTGTGCTCCCTGAAATATCGTTCAACTTGCTTGGCAAACTGCTTCTTTATAAACTGTATAAAGATAAGCTCCAGCAGGTCAAGTTTTCATAAATTCCACACTGTTAAAGTCTAGCATTCCATAGGGCATAGAGCACTGTATTTGGTGCAACCAAGGATTTAAATTCTGTCTCAGGCACTTAATCATTGTGTGGCCACAGGCAAATGAATTTACCCCTCTGAACCTCAGTTTCTGAATCTGTAAAATGAGGCTGCTAATACTTGCAGCACCTGTTTCACTGGGTACTATAAGGAAAGGGTACATGGAACTCCTTAAAGACCTTCACAGATATGAGATATCACTACTAGGTCTGTACTCCAAAGAGATCAAAGAAAAAGGAAAAGGACCTATATGTTCAAAAATATAGCAATTCTTTTGTTAATGGCAAAGAATTGGACACTGAGAGAATGCCTAACAGTTGAGGAATAGAAGTTGCAGCACATGATTGTGATGGAGTACTAGTATGATAAGAAGGAAGGTCTCAGAAAAGCCCAGGAAGACGTATATGAACTGATGCAAGGTGAAATGAGAACCAGGAGAACATTGTACACAGTAACAGCAACATTGTACCATCATCAGCTGTGAATAACTTAGATATTCTCAGCAATACAATGATCCAAAACTATTCCAAAAGCCTTATAAGGAAAAATGCTATCCACCTCCAAAGAAAGAATTGATAGTGGGTATGCAGATTAAAGAATACTTTAATATTTCATTGTTCTTAACTTTTTAGTCTGAGTTTGCTTTTGCAACATGGCTAATATTGACCAATTTTGTATGACTGAACATGTATAATCTATATCAGATTGCTTGCCTTCTCAAGGAAAGGAAAGGGAGAGAATTTGAAACTCAAAATTTTTTAAAACAAATGTTAAAAAATTGACTTTACATATAATTGAGAAAGATAAAATGAAAATTAAATGTTAAAAAACCGTAATTAGGGGGCAGCTGGGTAGCTCAGTGGATGGAGAGCCAGACCTAGAGATGGGAGGTCCTAGGTTCAAATCCAGCCTCATACACTTCCCAGCTGTGTGATCCTGGGCAAGTCACTTGACCCCCATTGCCTAGCCCTTACTACTCTTCTGCCTTGGAGCCAATATACAGTATTGACTCCAAGACAAAAGGTAAGGGTTTTAATAAAAATAAATAAATAAATAATAAATTAAAAAATAAAAAAAAACATAATTATGTGATATTCGAATCAGAATTTTGTAGTCATCAAAGCATCAGCAAATGCAAGAAAGAAAACAGGGTGATTGATGAGGATGACTTTATAGTCAAAATAAAAAACTGTTCCTATTTCTATGCTGCTTGATAGTTTGGGGGGAAATGCATTCCTTATTCTCTTACTATGAGGCAGGTGGTGGGATCATTTTCAGTTTGGGTTTATAAAATGAAGACACTGGGTCTCAGAGAGATGTCCCACCTAATAGACTAGTCAGTGCTCAAATCAATGACATCACAGATATATTCCACATGCATATATCTGTTACCTCACATCTGTATAACAGAGAAAGTCATACACTCTCCAAATTACATGTATTTGGTTGGGGAGGCACATGAGAGGGTATGTGGCATGGATACAAATGGAAACAAAATGTATTTCACAATTGTCTCTCCCATTAGATTGTGAGCTTTGTGAGAGCAAAGGCTACCTTATTTCTATTTGTATCCTCAGGGATTTGCACATCGTAACAACTTAATAAATGCTTTTTCATCCATCCAGTTCAATGATAAGGAGGCTATAGGGGAGAGAATATCTGGTGAGAGGGGGAAGCAGTCGTAAAACCACAGAAAAGTAGGCACTTGATGTTGAAGCTACTATCTAACTTCTTTTGTTCACCTGGAGTCCTCTCTCTCTCTTCCCTTTCTCAGCTTTAAAGAGACCTGCTCCCTAAGTAAAAAGAAGAAGACCAAAAGAGAAGAACTATCAGAAAGGAGAATTCAAGAAGAATATGAAAAACTGGGAGAAATTAGGTAAAAAGCAACCTTCCACCCTTCAGGAGATAAACCATAACACAGAAGGGTCTCTAAGTCCAAGGTTTTTCCATTACTATAAATCCAAGCATTCAAGAGATGCTATTGCAATGACATATTGACCCAGAGTTGTGATGACCTGCATAAAGATACTCTTAGAGTATCCTTTTCTTTTTCTTTTTTAGACCTTTACCTTCTGTCTTAGTGCCAGTTCTAAGAAAGAAGAGCAGCAAGGGCTAGCCATCCAACTAGGTAGTGTCTGGGGCTATATTTGAACCCAATTCCTCCCAATTTCAAGCCTGGTGCCCCTATCCACTGCCACCTAGCTGCCTCTTCAAAACATATCCTTGTAACAGGTGAGAAATCAGGGGGAAAGTCATCCTTCTGTAACACCAGACTCATCCTCAAAAGCTCTATCTTGAATTATCCCTCTTTCATTTTTTACAGCCTATAGGCAAGTGAGGATGACAAAGGAAGGTACAGTTTAAAAAAAAACAATAAAGTCATTTAAAGACCCAGAATGGAATCCCACTTCTGTCACTCACAATCCAAGCGACCTTGGGCAAATTACTTCAACTGTCTGGGCCTCAGTTTCTTCATATTTAACATGACACAGTTAGACTAGATAGCCTGAGGTTTCTTCCACCTGTAAATCTATGATTTTCCTTTTATAGACATTTAAGAGCTTTTGATTTTTGATTTGCATTAAACACCTGAGGCAATATTTAATGCAATTAATCTTGCAAATAGGCTCCAAGTATGTACCTGCCCACAGTGGCTTTTATCAACTCTTCTTCCCATGTGACCAAAGTCAAGGTTAGTAATGGCTCTTCTGATAGCAGGAATGTATATGGCTTAAAGTGATCAAGTGGAAAAAAAAAACTGTGGAAAGAACACTCAATTGTGAAGCAGAGGATGTGGGTTCAAATTCTCAACATATATCTTTTCCTTCTGTGTGGCTTTGGGTAAATCTCTTAATTTCTCAGAATCTATGTTGCATCAGGTATACAACGAGGCAGTTGGCCTAGATGGCCTCTGAAGGTCACTTCTGGCTCTAGACCTATGATCCTATGCCAGGAAGCAAGCCTGGAATGAGGGAACTAGAAGATTAAGGCTCAATCACAGGGGGTTTCCTTTCTGTTCTCTAGCTACCCTGAGATGGTGACAGGATTCTTCTTCATCCTGATGACCCTGCTCTGGTTTACCCGGGAGCCTGGTTTTGTCCCTGGCTGGGATTCATTCTTTGAAAAGTAAGTAATAGGACCTCCCCATTGTGAATAAGTGTCCCTAATTGTTCACAGTGCAATTTCTCCTCCCCTTTCTTCTTCATGAAAAAAAAAATAGCAGAGACATTTTCTTCCTTTCCTTCCTATGTGCCCTGCTTCTGCCCTGACCCTCAGAAGCAGCTGAAGTGCCCTAGAACTAGCCCTGAATTAGAAATATCTTACCCTTCACAGAATTCTCAGAAGAGAACTGTGTGGCCCCCTTATATCCTATACTTACTCTTGCTGTTGGGAAGTTCTTCCTTAAGTAGAAGAGATGAGAGTAAAAGACAAGGATAGGAAGGGAAGGGAGGAAGCCAAAATAATAAGGCACCATTTCTAAAGCATTAATATTTTTCCCCTTGCCCCCATCCAAAAAAAAGAAAGAATTCTGCTTAATGTTTGGTCCTAGAGAAGAGGTAAGAAAAGATATCTTTTTCTCAAAGAAGATGGAGAGTCAAAAGATATGAAATCCTAATACTATTAGAAATCTCCTTCATCAAAAGTGGTTGATGTGTTATGGAAGTGTTTTTCTTTCCCTCTCCTTAATCTTTGTTACAAGGGATAACAAGGGAGGGTTAGATTTAGGGAAGGAAGGAAGGAAGGAAGGAAGGAAGGAAGGAAGGAAGGGAGGGAGGGAGGGAGGGAGGGAGGGAGGGAGGGAGGGAGGGAGGGAGGGAGGGAGGGAGGGAGGGAAAGAAAGAAGAGCATTGATAAAATAAGATAATTTCATTTATTTTTATTCTGAATTTTAAAACCAAATAAAAGGGGCACTTGCAATGTACATCATAGAATAGAAAAAGATAATATAGAAAAGATCCTTTTGGATATAGTTTGCTTTAAGCCTATAAGTCCAAGCTATAACTTTTACAGCAGTCATGCTTGTCTCACCTTCTTGCTCATCTTCCTTCAGTTTTTTCTCTCCATTTTTAATGCCTCAGACACCCCGTTTTCTTTCTCGTTTCCTTAAGATAAATTTTTATCAAAGAAAAAATGTTTTTTCCCTACTTAATCTAAGGACTTCCTACTACAATTTGCCAGTTTCCTCTTATTCTGGCCCTTTGAGAAGCCATGTTTGAACAGCATATCACTTCTATTTTGTATCAGACAGGCTAGGAATAGAAGGTATTAGTATTGTGGAAGAGAGAAACTGGGAAGCATGCAAAAGACAGAAGCAGTGGAGGCTGATGGCCTGTCAGTCAAACGAAGGTTCTATTTGGAATGTTTCCAGGAAGAGCAGTTGGAAGGAAAGGAACAGACAAACTGAAAGGTTATGGCTTTTAACCTGGAAGACAGAAAGAAGTGGTGGTCTCTTGTGACTTTGAAGGCAGAAGAAAGAAGGACAAGAGTCCAGATATCTCTCTGACTTACTCTGTTGATAGTGACTGAACCTCCAGACCTATCAGACATTTCTCTCTTCCACAATATGTTTCTGTTTTAGTTTTGGTACCACTAACATTCTTCCATCAGGTGATACTGATTATTATACTCAATGACTTCATGCTCCTACCTTGTTTTAAAGTACAGGGTCCAATTTTTTTTTTTAACCCTTACCTTCCATCTTGGAATCAATATTGTGTATTGGCTCCAACGCAGAAGAGTGGTAAGGGCTAGGCAATGGGGGTTAAGTGACTTGCCCAGGGTCATACAGCTAGGAAGTGTATGAGGCCAGATAGGACCTCCTGTCTCTAGGCCTGGTTCTCAATCCACTGAGCTACCCAGCTGCCCCTGGGGTTCCAATTTTTAAAAATTCAATAAAATACTCAGTGAAACTAAATGAGGTGCTCCTATGAGGTAGGCACAATGGTTCTTATTCCCAGATGCATTGTTCTTTGACAGAAATCAACATTCTAAAAAGGGAAATGGAACTGACTTTGATGGAAAATGGAAGTCCAAGTCCTACTTCTGCCACTTATCCGGGTGACCTTGGGCACAAATTGGTTAACTTTTTCTTTGAATCTCATTTCTTCATCAGTAAAACAGGGATTGTAATAATGTATCCCAAAAGTCTTAGTGCAGTTTTAAGTTATTAAAGCTTAAATTAAAATGATAATAAAATGAAAATGGAAAATGCATTAAATTGAAAATTTTAATAAAGTAAAGCTTTAATAGCTTAAAACTACACTAAGATTTTTGGAACATCCTGTACTTCCACCACCTCTATTATAAGACTGTTGGGAGAAACAAATCAGATAGTGATATGAAAGTGCTTTTTTAAGCATAAGACATAATAGAAATGTAAACTGTCATCTTCACACATGCCACTGTTATCACTACTGTTCTCCTATGAAGTTGATGCTAGCATATGGCAAGGCCTCAGCTTGACATTCATGCTCCAGTTTATGGAAGCAGGTCTTTTTTTTCCCCCCAGGCAGGCTGCCACTCTCCAGGGCCAGGCTCCTACTCCCTTTTTGACCTAAATGATTGACCTACAGTGACTTAAAAAAAAACCCCAACAATTATATGACTCCCTCACTTCCCATCTCCACCTCTACCACTGCTGAAAAGTTATGTCCTGCCTCACGATGGTGGCATTCCACATTTCTGGATACCATCAACACTGCCAATCAAATCTTCTGTAGTAACTATTTCCAGGAAGAATTTGGGTTAAATATAGTCAAGAAGTGGTCGTCCAGACTTTGCTAGAAGATCTGAAAGGAGGTGGAACTTCCTATGTCCCATTTCTCTTCTGGATAGCTCAAATAGAAGTTGACCTCTTATTGTACCAAGCTCTATCCTTCAAAGTATAGGAGAATTTCTCTATTTCCCCCTTCTACAGGACAGTCCTTCAAACACCAATAGCTATTGGATTTCTCTCCCTGGAATTAGACTCAAAAGTCCTGAAATTAAATATATAGTTGGCTACTTACTACCAAGTTATTAACCTCTCTAGGTCTTCATTTTTCACCTGAAAATTGTTTTTATTCAGTCACATCTGATTCTTTGCAATCCCATTTTTGGGGGGGTTCTGGCAATGATACTCAAGTGATTTACCATATTTTTCTACAGCTCATTTTTACAGATGAGGAGATTGAGGCAAACAGAGTTAAATGACTTGTCCAAGATCACACATCTAGTAAATGTCTGAAGTCCTATTTGAACTCAGGTCTTCATTAAGTCAGACCTAGCACTCTATCTACAGCACCACCTACCTGCCTATAAAAGAGAGGAAAAAAAAACACTTTATATCCCTAAAATTTTAAAAATAAAATTTTAATCAGAGATTAGGTTGACTCAATGAAGTTCTGAAGTACTCAGCAGAAGAGACAGAGAGTCCAGAGGATCCCAAAGGTACATAGAAATCCCTAGATACCACCCTATACCTCTGATCTCTCCGGTGGCATCTTTACCATTCATATTTGTTTCTTTGCTAGGAAAGGCTACCGTACAGATGCCACTGTCTCTGTCTTCCTTGGCTTCCTCCTCTTCCTAATCCCAGCTAAGAGACCTTGCTTTGGAAAAAAGGATAAAGGTAAGAGGCAAGCTGGGGTAAAAGACATAAAAGGCAATCAAATGAAGACAAGTTATAAGAACCACTGAGGAAGATCAAATATGTTATGATCGCATATGCTGTCAGATGTGGCTACTCTATATATTAGTCTGGGCTACCTTTTTTCTGTTACAAGGAAGGTTTTAATGAGGAGGAGGGTATTTCAGGAAAAAAATGATATAAAAACAAAAGTATCAATAAAACATTTTTAAAGCCTTCAAAGAGAGCCTTAGGTTTATTATAATCCATTCCCAAATATTAGAGTAGCCATGCTAATTAACTGATCTATTAAAATGCCATTTATCTCCTCTAATGAGGCTTTTAGGTTTTAACACAGACTTTTTACCTTCATAAAATTCTAGAGGCAGGAGAAAAAAGAGAAAACACAATGGAAATGGAACCCATCATTACATGGAAGGACTTCCAGAAGACCATGCCCTGGGAAATTGTCATTCTGGTGGGTGGAGGTTATGCTTTAGCATCTGGAAGCAAGGTAATGTTTTCTCTGGCTTTGGTCCGTTGAGAGGTTTTACAGAAGCTTTGTTTAACTGGACAATAGGAGGGAAGCTCTAACTGATGCTTTCTCTGGACCAGTGAAGGAATTGAGAGAGAAAAAGAATAAGTATCTTTTCTATAATCAATCAATTAACATTTATTAAGCACCTATTATGCCAGGCACTGGGCTAAGTGCCAGTGATCCCAAAAGAAGTAAAGGAGATCCCTATATAATGAGGGAAACAACAAGCAGACAAAAATATACAAATAAGCTATAGAATGCTGAAAGATGGGGAGTCTTGTTCGTGGAACAAGGTGGCCAATGGCATTGGATCAAAGAGTATATGTGGTAGGAGAGAGGGGAGAGTAGAAGCTAGGTGTCTCAGTAGATAGAGCACCAGAACTGGAATCTGAAAGACCTGGGTTCAAATCTGATCTCAGATACTTCCTAGCTGTGTGACCCTAAAGGAGACACTTAACCCTAATTGCCTAGCTCTTGGCTTTCTGTCTTAAGAGTTGTTCCTAAAACAGAAAGGGTTTAAAAAAAAAAAAGGTACATGTCAGTGAGTAAGATGTAAGAACACAGGAAAGGTAGAAGGCAGGTAAGTTCTGAAGGACTTTGAATGCCAAATAGAGCATCTTGTATTTGATCCTGGAGGCAATAGGGTGCCACCAGAATTACTGAATAGGGATTAATATGTTTAGATCTTCATTTTAGGAAAATCAACTTCAGTGGTTGAATGATGGAATGAAGTGGAGAGAGATTTGAAGCAGACAAACCTGCCAGCAGGCTATTGCATGGTCCAGACATATGTCAATAAGGGCCTGCACCAGAATGGTGGCAGTTTCAGAGAGATGGGGCCATATTGGAAAGAGGTGGAAAATATGAAATTGATACATCTTGATAATAAATTGGTTATGGGTGGTGAAAGACAGTGAAGAGTTGAGGATGACATCTAGTTTTGAGCCCTCAAAGACTGGAAGGATGATGTTGCCCTTTGCCATCAGAAACTGGGGGTGGGTTGGTTGGTTGGTTACTGCCTTTCATGCTCAAAGAGGACCAAAATGTCGGCAGTCAATGTACAGTGTGTCCAACTGTGGCTCATCCAGATCAATTTGAGCTCAAAAGGCTCTACCACAGGTAGGATACAAATAACCTGAAAAAACATTTGAGATGGAAATGTCTCAAAATTTGTGAATTTCACATTTCTTTTGAGCTTATTAAATGCTTGTTTCCTTCCTTCTTTCAGAGCTCTTTCTGAATAACTCTGGAAAGGAAGTCATTTTCTCATGAATTGCTTATTAAGCAGTCTCTTCCATGCTGTATTTGTACAGCAAATTAAAAAAAACAAAAACTTAAATCTTACATTCAATATTTATTCCTGTTAAATTTTACTTTTATTTGGGAGCTATTGTTTCCTGCCCATTACAGTATTTTTGATGTTTAAGTATTAAAACATTTGCATAAGATCATAGATACAGAGCTGGAGGAAATCTTAGAAGTCAGCTAACACAACTCCTTACTTTACTGATAAGGAAACTGAGGTCTCAAAGACATACGTGGCTTGCCTGAGGTTACCTAGGTAGTAAGTAGCAGTAAAGATTAAAATTCAGGACCTCTGCCTCCAAATTCAGCACTCTGTCTATCTGAAATAATCGTAGGAGAGCTACATTATACTAATGGTCTGATGAGGCAGATTTAAAGGGGCAAGTTTATAGTCCTTCTGTCCCTCTAAGTATAGTTATGAAATATGGATGGCTTATGATTATGACCCCAATTAGAGAAAGCAAACTCCCTAATAATGGTTCAGGGTGTTGGGATCCTAGCTCTGCAATAGGAAAAGTCGCTCTCAAGACTGTGTGACTTCCATAACTGTCCTGAGCTAATAATAATAGCTAACTTTGATATAGCATCTAATGTGTGTCTGCTGACACTGAACTAAGTGTTTTACAAATATTATCTCACTCGATCCTCCCAACAAACCTGGGAGATAAGTGCTATTATTATCCCCATTTTAGATATGAAAAAATTGAAGAAACAAGAGATTTAGTTGATTGGCTCAGTGGCACACAGGTAGTCAATGTCTGAGGCCAGAATTGAATTCATATTCTTTTTGACTCCAGACTAGGCACCCTGTCCACTGTGCCAGCTAACTGCCCCATACTCTGAACCAAGGGCCTCAGGAGATGCAAAGCATGGGGTCAACCACAGGTATTTATGAGAAGGAAGATTAGAGGAGTCTTGTAACAATAAGAGAATACGCTTAGAAATGGGTTGTGGTCACACCAGTTGAAGTGACAGGACGGGACAGGACAAGACAGGATGACAGCTAGTTAGTTGCTCCTCCCTATTTTCCTCCAGTTTCTGGGAAACAGTGACCCAAGATTTCATCAGATTGCTTAGTCATTCTTTCTGGCTCCTGAAAAGATAGCTTAGAGGTTGCACAGAAACAAAAACCCTCAGAGATCAAATGGATCTACACCTTAACAAGAATCCCCTTTAAAACATGCATGACCAGTAGCCATTGATCACATTTTACATGAAGATTTCTAGGGTGAGGGAAACTGCTAACTCCAGAATAGTAAGTAGAAAGTCAATTCATTTTGGGATAATAATCAGAAAATTCTGTCTTGTAACTTCCACCCATCACTGCCAATTTTGCCTTCAGCAGCAAAGCTGAAGGAGTTTTTTCTGTCTCCTAGTGACAGTCTGTCAAACAACTAAAGATGGGTATCATATCCAACCTGAGTCTTTTCTTCTCCAGGTTAATGGTCTTACCCTTGCTTTATGGCACCATTTTGAAGACTTCCATCATTATCCTGGGCCTCCTTCTTTGAACATCCTCCAGATTATCTATTTTTTTTCTAAAATGTGGCACTCAGAATCAATGTAGTCTAATGAATTAATTAGTTAATTCATTAATGTGTTCAGGTCAGAGTACAGCAGGCCTACAGCCACCTGAGCATCATGCTTCTCTTATTATTGCTAAAAACTGCTTTCACTCTTTTGTCTCAAGCCACATGCCCTTAATCGACAGCATCATTTTCATATATATAATACATCAGAGGTTGTAAGAATGATTAGATGATAAAAAACTAGCATTTATATGGTACGTAAAGGTTAATAAAACATTATACATTTAATCTCATTTGATCCTCACAACAACCCTGTGAGGTAGGCACCATTGTATCTCTATTTTACAGATGAAGAAACTGAGACCAAGAGAAGTTAAGTAATTTGCCCCAGGTCATACAGCTAAATGTCTGAGGGCGCATTTGAATTCATGTTTATCCTGACTCCAGTGCAGTGCTCTTGTCCACTGCACCACTTAGCTGCCCCTATAATGGAATTCTATTGCCATGGAAGGTTTTGATCCACATAGAGGCAGGAATGGCCTATTTGGCCTCTGGAAATCTGCTATGAGTCCAGCTTGCAGATTCCTGGCCATCTCAGGTACTTCTGCCTCACTCTTACCCTGTCACCCTCCCTCCTCTCAGTCCTCCGGTCTCTCCACATGGATTGGGCAGCAGATGTTATCCTTGAGCAGCCTCCCACCATGGGCAGTCACCCTACTGGCATGTATCTTGGTGTCCGTGGTCACCGAATTTGTTAGCAACCCTGCCACCATCACCATCTTCCTGCCAATCCTCTGCAGTTTGGTGAGTATGTAGAAGGGGCAACTTCATGTCCCCAGACCAATGGTCCAAAATAACCCCAATTTGGACACCCAAATCAATAAAAAGGGACAAAAGGGTAAGAATATTCTCTTCTATCTTTGATTATTTCCTACAACCTTCAGAGCTTTACACATCTGAGCCTCCCTTTCTATTGGGTAAAGAATGAGTAGAAATAAATGATAGGAGAGGGGGCAATAGTTGTTTAACATTGGAATGGCATAAGGGAATCTCCTTTCCAGAGTGAATGAATAAAAAAGCATGCTAAGTACTCGTGTACTCTGTGCTGAAGATGCAAATAGAAAAGCAAAACAGGCCAAGAACTTTTTCCAAATGAGGAGACAACATACATAAGAGGTTTCAGCTGCCAATCAATTGGAAGAGCCAGGTGGTCCTTAGGGCTAAGAATCAAAGCAGATGCTAATGCATCTTCTTTAGTGTCATTTCCATTGTGAAAACCATATATGCTGAATCTTCTGAGAGGAGAGCCAATAGGGTTAAGAAAGAAGTGAGAAAAACAAAATAGGACGAATCTTCATAGAAGTCCACACTTTCCAGTACAAACAGATCCAAGCCCTTGGCTGCCATAACCACCCCAACAAAAGTGTTTAGGCCAAGACAGGAGGAAAGCTACCCCAACCTCTGTGAGAGCCCTTCAGTTCAAGAAAGATGGGGAAACAGTTGCCTAGAAGTTTTTAAGGGCCTGACACTAAGTAAATGGTGTTCAAAAATGGAAGCAGTCTGCCATACTTTACCTGACCTGAGACCTGGTGAAAAGGAGATGAAAAAAAATTATTTCTTTTTCTTTACTTTTCTTCTTTTTCCCCCATCCCTTACCTTTGCTCTGATGTCTCCAATCATTCTCATTTTTCTCTTCAGTCTCCTTAAATTCTCTTTTCCTTAAGTCAGAGATGGGGTACTATTGGTGAAGTCAAGACTGGAGTCACAATTCCAAAACTGTCCATTATCTTCACTTAGAAGAAAAATTCCATTTTAGAGCTTCACACTGAGAGTATGCAACCATATGATAGATATATGCCATTGGTCACCCAGAAGACTGAGAAACACAATATAGATGGTTTAATGCAATCCATTCCTACAGAGGGAAAGGATCTCAGGGTATATGTCCTATTGATAAACTTAAGAAGGAATATTTGGACTTTGTCTCATGAAAAAGGGCCATGTACTACATAGAACAATAAATGTCATTTGGTATGGGAGTTAATTGATAGTTTTAATGTTTGTAGGCAGGACGGTGTGTTACTCCCTTTTTAGATTATATGTGAAATCATTTGTGTTAAATTAATGGGGGTGACTATTATTTTTAACTCTTTACAACATACTTGGTTTCTAATAAAATCCTAGTTGGTAAAAAAAAAAAATATATATATATATATATATAATTGATAGCATTAGCACATGATGTCTAAATCTGGCCTCAGACACTTCCTAGGTATGTATGGCTCTGAGAAAGTGACTTAACCCCTATTGCCTATCCCTTACCATTCTTCTGCCTTGGAACCAATACACCTAAGACAGTAGGTAAGGGTTCAAAAAAAGAAAAAGAAAAGATGACCTTTGTGGGTTGTAATCTCACATCATATCCTCCAAGGAATAGCAACTAATGTTACACAATCATTTAGAACTTACTTAAAACAATAAATACAATCGAAAATGTGAATGGGGGGAGGAGGAAGTTTTATATTGAATTTAATGCTCCTATCAATTCTCTCCTCTCCTAGTCTGAAACCCTACATATTAACCCACTCTACACTCTGATTCCTGTGACCATGTGCATCTCCTTTGCTGTTATGCTGCCAGTGGGAAATCCCCCAAATGCAATTGTCTTCAGCTATGGCCACTGCCAGATTAAAGATATGGTGAGTAATGTACCAGTATCCCCTCTCTCGAAAGTCCATGAGAAATAGGCAAGTTTGTCCTCAACTCTCCTAAAATTTTCCGAAATATCATTTATCAATTTATCAAAAGATATGTTTTTTATCCTCAAATCAGATACCCCCTAGTAGTTGCTTTACCAGTCCAGTCATCCATCCTCCAATGGTCAAGCCACCCACCATAAAACACTGAGGTCACTTTGATGTCTTGGGGTATCATGTCTGTCCCTCTCTGCTAGGTTTTGATTTGTCACAAAAAAAAAAAGAAAACTTCAAGAACCAATATATTATGGATATCCCAGTCTTTAAAAGGGAAAAAGTCTGGTTAAGAAAATAGAAATAAGATGGCAGAGCACTTGGACTCTATGACAAATGTGATTAAAAGAAGGGATGGAAAAAAAAGGATTTAAAAAAAGGATGTTTACCCTATAAGCTTCAGAGGGAGACATATAACTCTCAAGTGGAAGAGAGATTAGATTTGTTCTTTGAATAGAAGTTTCCATGGGAAACCTACCACCTCCTAAAGCAGTCTAGTCTACTATTGGACAGAACTAATTGTTGGGAAATTTTTCTTGATATCAAATTTAAATTTGCCTCTTGGAAACTGTTAAAGAGCCATGTTACTAGTCTCCAGGGCCAAGGTAGAATCCCTGTCTTCCTGATTCCTACCTCCTTCATAAACCTATCCATTATACCACGCTGCTACAGAGAGCTGGGCAGTGAGGTGGCACAAGTGGAGAGTGCTGCACCTGGAGTCAGGAAGGCCCATCAAATCTGGCCTCAGACACTTACTCGTTGTGTGACCCTGAACAAATCACTGTCAAATGAGCTGGAGAAGGAAAAGGTAAACCACACCAGTATCTTTGCCAAGAAAAACCCAAATAAGAGTTCCAAAGAGTCAAACATGTCTGACTGATCAACTGATCAACAACTTAGAGCTTAACAAGTATTGAATTGAAATCACCTCCTGTTGTGAAGATAAAACAAGACAAAATATGGAAGCTTCATAAATTTAAAAGTACTGTGCATGTGTATAAACAACAGACTATCTTAGAGACCAGGACTTAAGTTTCAAGTTCCATCTCTGACATATACTGTTATGACCCTAGCAAGTCACTCTGGGGGCTTTAGGTAAATCTTGAAGGCTCTTAAGTTGAGCAGAAGGTAAAGACCTACATTGGGATGGGGAATTTCCTTACCAGAGGGTTCCCTAAAGCATGTCTAGCCTCTATTCCTATAGGTACTATTCCTTATTCATATTCTATGACAGGGACACTCGCCGGTAACTCTTCCTCTCACCTTGCTGCCTAGCCCATGGCATTCTTAAACTGATTATCTGCTTTTTCAGACTTCTACTTTGGTATCAAACCAATGGCCCTTATGGCCCCAGAATTTGGACAGCAGGCTTTTATGATCAGTATAGCAAAGGATCACAATAATTAATAACTCCTCAGCTCAGGCTAGGGTACAGTAGAGAGAGGTTTTCCCTCATTTAGTCATTTGAAAAAATTTCCAAGCATACATTTTTCCCTTGCAGTTTTTCCAAGGGCCAGGCTAGATTTATTTTGTGTATGCTCTTTGCATGCTTGGCAACTCCTCTGGGTGGGGGAACAGTCATGTTTACTATACTAATATTTCCATTTGGCTATGCTGCTCCCAACACAAACCCCCATTCTACATGCCAAACATAGTTCTGCTCTGTGCTACAGCAGGTAAATGGGTAAAGTCCAGAGATGATAGCCCCTAGAAACAAAGGTCCCATGCAATTCCACCCTCCTGTGCTCATCCTCCATAGGAAGGGGTGAGTGGAAAGTAGACATAAGTGAGCTCCGATGACTAAAGATCTAGTGTTCACCTTCTCTTCATGCCTGACTCCTGAGATACTTCTCTTCTCTCTCACCTATCCATAATTACCTGGCAAAGCCAGAACATCCAGCAGAGAGCAAGCACATTTAGGAGCAGTGGTAGGAATATGGGAGGCAGTTGAATTATACAAGGAAGGGATGAGGAAATGTAGCTGAGACAACAACTCTCACCCTCTTTACCCCCACTCCTTCCCAGGGTCTAGAGAAGTGACTAGAATATATTGGTTTTATTTCCTATAGGTAAAAGCCGGCTTGGGGGTCAATGTAATTGGACTGGTGGTGGTGACAGTGGCTATCAATACTTGGGGAATTAACCTCTTCCATTTGGATACCTTTCCAGTCTGGGCTAAGGTCAGTAACATCACTCAACAGGCCTAGCACCTGTGGACAGACACATCAAACCAAGGCAAAGGTGCAAACTGCAATGCTAAGGACATTAACATGGACACAACCCTACATCCAAGCAATCTGAAGAATTCTTCTCTTCAAAGCTGGTCATAGGAGATGGAAGAAAAATGCACCAACTGGAAGGACATTCTGATTTTCTGTTGCCTTCTTTCCTACCCCTTTAAAGTGGCACTAAGAAAGCAGTTGTGAACTTTTTCCATTCCTCTTTAGAGAGTCTTCTTAAAACAGAGATGTGATTTTATGTAGGGCCTTTCTAAAACAAAGGAATTTCTCACTTTTCAAAGCCAAGAAAATCTGAAGAAGGCTACATACATTCTAGCTTGTGTAAACTCTGCCCTGTTTTTTTTTTTTTAAAGCAACACCTTATTGCAGCCCAGGAGCTGAGTTCTTGATCTACAAGGACTGATTGGATCTACCATGTTGCATGTTACAGCATTAATGTCACCTTGGGATTGAGGGATGGGAGATGGATGTCAAACTGTCATGTAGATAAGCCCAGAAGGCAAAACAATGCCAATTGGAATCATAAATGGTATTTGTCACTATTCCAGGTGCCTCTTCCAGATCCTGAAAGACAACTTTAGTTTCTTTCTTCTAAATGTTTAATTGTCCTAACTCCTGCCAAGGAGAACTAGTACAACTTCTTCTTCACCAGGATTCCCTTATTATTCTTAGCATCTCTTTCTGGAGGAGTAGCCCAAAAAGAAGAATTGCTTCTCTTTTCAGATAGGCCCATACAGTTTTCTATTTCAGCATGAAAGGATGTGCTCAGAATTTATAAGATTTAGAGATAGGAGGAACCTTAGAAGTCTAGTCAGCTCTCTCATTTTACAGATGAGGAAACTGGAAATTAAGGTCCATCAAAGTAGATTCTCCTAAGGTCACACAAACTAAAGTGACAGAATTGGAATCTGAGACAAGGTCCTCCAATTCCAAACCAAGCATATCTACACCTAGCAGTAAGAGAAGGGAAAAAGACTAAAGGGCAAAGAGACTGGCACCCCTTTCTTGTTTGGTTGCCCCTAGCTTCCTATTATAAATACCATCTCAGTGGTAAAGGAGAAAAAAAATTTTTTCATGACTATTTTTATCAGAGAACGAAAAACTATATATAAGCCATTAAGCTGCTACATTCATTATTTCACTTTATTTAATCCCACATAGAGATAGAAGAGAATATAGGAAACTGAAAAAACTGAAGCTTTCATCATTTCCAAAAACCTTTAGTGGTAGCTAACACTAGGAGGATGCTAGAAAGAACAGACTGATGGTGAATCCTTGTCATCCTTCATAGACCAGAAAACTCTGTAGGGCACAAATGACCTATCTTCTTTTTATTTCTAGTGCTTAGCACTTTACCAATAAGTTAAGAGCATGGTAACTCTGTGCCCAGTAAGCATCCAATAAATTTTTGTAGCTAATGAATATTCCAAAAAGAAAACCATTTCAGAATGTTTTTCAACTCAATGAGAACTAGTCTACTTGTTCCATGCTAGGTGTTCTACATGACTAAATGAATGCTCATTATTCCAGTAGCTTAACAGTATTGCATATTTCTAATCACTAAGTCAATTATTTGCTAAATATCTTAAAGTCCCTTGTAGTCAAATGTACTTATTTTAATTGGTTTTAAATTTCCAGTTATTAGCATATGAACTCCTACATAAATAAAACCAATTATTTAGCTTCTCTGGGTTGTAAAGATTCTTTTATTATCTAACATGAGCACTCCATATTACTCATTTCTATAGTGCTTTAAGGGTTTTAGAAGAGATCATTTGAATTTGGATGTGGATGGAGGGAGAAAAAAATGTCACTAAAAAATAGAAACCAGACTTGTGGGTTCTATGACTGCTGCTGTCTTGAAGCCGTTAACATGAACCACAGCTCTTGGGCCTGCCATACAAAATCACCTTTTCTACTATTCAAACATTGAGAACTAACATGGCTACTTCATATCACTATATGAACAGTAATTTCTAAGAATTAACACTCCAATACTTGGTGACATCATTACTCATTCAGTCCCTCATTTATCTCTTGCCAACGTTTCAAGACATTCTTTGTAGACACAAAAATTTTTAGACCTAGAAAGGATCTTATATGTCATCTAGACATAGGATTGAGCTAGAAAGGCCCTTGGGCGTTTGGTCCAACCGTCTCATTAAACAGATGAAAAAACAAGGCCAGAGTATAATGTCCCAGGGTGATGCAGCTAGTTTCTGAGGTGGGTCTGTCCAATTGCAAAGAAGTTACATTAACACAATATGATCTTGCCTTTTTTCATTTTATGACTAAGGAAATGGAGGCTCATTGGTTAGACAATTTGCCCAAGGTCATGCGGTAGTGGAGAGTTGAGACAGAACATCAATACCAAGGTCTCCTAATTCCTAGTTCCAGGGATCTTTTTACCATGGTATTTCTTCATTTTTTAGTTTTTCCTCCAGTGATGAAGATATACTCAGTATTGTTAGTGGATTGAACGATTATGTTTCTCAGACTCAGGAAAGATGTAACTTGAACACTTGAGAATGTATGTAAACTCCCTTTTTAAGGCTATACAAGTATCTCATCATATTTCCTTCCCCAAGTCCAGGGCCCCAGCAATAAGGAGAAATTAGTTCATCTCAATCAAGGATCCAAATAGCTACATATTGTCTGAAAGCAGGTGTCAAACCCAAATAGAAATGGATACCTGTATGTTGGGGGCACTATGAACGGAGAGCCATCATTGAGGAAGAAAAAAAAATAGGTAGATAGACAGGTAGATCTAGAGATCTACAAATAGATGAAGAGATAAAAAAGCAAGAGTCAGATGGGAAGGCATGACGTCCACAAACTGTTTATTATGACAAAGAGAAAGACTTTTATAGAGTAGTGTACCAAGCATTACAACATTCTTGGGGGGTGTTACTTTCCCACAGGATAATGTTTATGAAAATGGCTTCACACAAGAATGTTACCATAGTCACTATTACAGACATAAGCAAATTGAGAAAGAGTGATAACTAATCTATTCTATGTACTTAGGAAAAGGCAGGTTTGGTACTTTCAGTCATGATATTACAAAGATTTCTTTGCTCTTCAGAGTGGGTTTAATGATAACCTTTGGCTGAGAGCAGTAACGCCTTTGTGTGAGAATGGGACCTTGCCAGCAATCTCAGACAAGCATGGCTGCTTTCCTCAGTGGGCCTGACTTGTCCTTTATATATCCTCATAACTGTGGGTCACATATTAACTTAGAAAACTCCACACTAACATTACCTATGTTGTATTTAGTACTTTTGCTAAACATTTCCCAAATACATTTTAACTTGGTATCATCCACTTGGGAAGTCATTCACTCCCGCCATAAAGATGATGAACTCAAAATACACAATGAGACATACATTTTTAGATATGGTTACAAGTACAAATTTGTTGTGATAGACTGTATATTCGTTTTTTACTTTTTACTTTTATTTTTCCCCAATCACATGTAAAAAGTTTCCAACATTTTTATTTTTCCCCAATTACATGTAAAAGTTTCCAACATTTTTCCAAGAATATTGAATCTTCAATTCTCTCCCTCTTTTCCTTCCCACAGCTTTGAGATGGTAAGAAATCTCATATATATTTTACATATGCAATCATGGAAAACATTTTTCCATGCAAATAGAAAAAAAATTAAGAAAGTAAAGAAACCTTGGTCTGGATACAGACTCAGTTCTTTTTCTCTGGAAATGGCATTTATCATGAGTCCTCTGGGATAGTTTTGGATCACTGTATTGCTGTTATTCAGTTGTTCATTATACAGTATTCTTGTCACTATATAATGTTCTCCTGATTCTGCTTATTTTACTTTGCTTCAGTTTCTATTACAATCATATACTATAACTTACTTAGCCATACTCCAATTGATAGGTATCCCCTCACTTTCCAAATCTTTGCCCCCTTAAAAAGAACTGCTTTAAATGTTTTTGTACCTATAAGATTCTCCCCTTTTTTAAAATCTCTTTGGGATACAAACCTAGTAATAATATTGCTGGGTCAAAAGGTGTGTACTGTTTTATAGCCCTTTGGGCATAGGGTAGACCATATATTTGTTATGAGTTTTAATTTTTTAATTATTATTCAATGAGGAGATGTGACAAGAAATGCTTGATAAAAATAGACTTTGAAAAACAAATTAACCAGGAAATGCTAAATAATTTTTGGTAATTAACGAAAAGCATATAATTATTTTAAATTGTATTATTTACTCATAGAGGTTGCTTTTTCTCTTGATGGAAATGGATTAGAATCTTACATTGAAATTTATGACAAATAAATCATGGTTCACTTTTTATTCATGTAATTTATCAATCTTTCAACTATGAATATAATCAAAGAAAGCAAAAATGAAAAAATGCTATATGCAAATTATAGTAGAGGAAATATAAGAGAAAGCTCTTTTCCTCCATTATAGTAATGTTCCTTTTACAGAGGCTAATCAGAGCACACTGAAAAAGGTGCAGACCATAGGGAAAATACAAACATTGAAATAATATCCAAAGGGTGAGTGGAAATGAAAACATTATGTGCTATAAATATATGTATATATACTCTGAACATATTTAAAAATACTCATGTATGGATGTCTTCTATTTTACCTACATTTACACAAATGGAAATTGAAGGGGAGTAAATTAGGTGGAAAAATGAAATGGGGTAGTAAAACTGTTCCTTTAGCTTAAGCAGCAGAGAACCAAAGTTTACAGCAGCATAAAACACCAAATCAGAAGCAGCAAAAGGCATTAATAATTTCAGCCAATGAAATATCAGACCTTCCCTTTTTTGGCAGAACACTTTTTCTATTTATTCATAATGTAAAAAGTACAGTGAGTACTTTTGTAAAATTACATTCTACATAAAGTTTAGAAAAGTGTACTATGTATATATCTCATTTGAGCTTCTCAAGATCCTTATATGGTAGGTGGTAGAAATATTACCCCCATTTTATAGATGTGGGAACTGATTCAAAGTCACACCAAAAATCATAACTAAAGAACTAAAGGAGAATCCATACCTTCATCTTCAGAATCCACATCCAATGGTCACTCCATTTACATCATGCTCTTTTGTAGATCTAGTGAAGATCCAAGATTAACAGACCAAGTCCTGGTTTAGCTATTAGTATTCTCTGGCATTATAGTTAGTACAAGACAGAGAAATAAATTATCCTCAGACTTTTGCCCATCTCACATCACCCCCAAAAAATTCATGTTACTAGCAAATCTCTTTATGCATTCTACATAGGTCTTTACTAATGAAATATAGAACTTGGAGAGATCTTCTTTAATATTAAGTAGTCCTTTAAGAAGAGATCTGATGTTTGAAAACAGCTAAAAATCATTCAGAACCAAGTGGTTCTAACCAGGTGGGTTAGACTAGCTGGTCAAAAGCAGTAAGCCTTAGTATGAAACAGAAAGCCTTCAAGTCAGAAAGACCTTGCTTTCAGTCCCATCTCTGCTATATAATGGCTAAGAGATTTGAACTTCTCACTGCCCAACTCTAAACAAAATAAGTTGTAAAGCAGGTGACCTGCATTTGTAGACCAGCAAAGAAATCAATAGGTCTAGCCTCAAATCCAAAATAGCCCCAGCTGGTCAAAACCATTGTGCTCCTCTCTTCTCTTGCTCTCTCCCTGCAATGCCACGCCCCCCCCCAAAAAAAGAGTAAAATTTTATTATGAGGTTTAGAAATTAGGTCCAAAAGTAATGTTGATGGAACATAACTGAAGAGATTTTAGAATTAGAAGGGCTTTTAGAGATCCTTCCCTTCAATACTTTCATTATAAAGAGAAACAGAGGCCTAGAAAGGTGATATTCCTTGAGCCAGGTCACACAAGCATTAAAAAGGCACATGTTTGTAGCCCTGGTCTCCAGGTATCAAATCCAGCACTGCTCCCACCATACCAGGTTCCTTACTACAGGGGAACTATACAATGCAAACATCATTTAGACATGTTTGTGGTTTCCCAAGGGATATGATAATGGAAGTCTACAGCTTTATATATCTAAGTTCTGGGAGATTGAAGGTGGGTTGGTTAAATTCTTTATTTCATAATCACATAATATACTGCTATGCTGAGTATTTAGAAAAGCATGAAAAATTATTTCTTTCTGTTTTTAAGTTCTGTTAAATAACCTAGATGACACCACCAGGGAGGTTGATAAAAAAAATTTTTTTTAATCCACAAGTCTCACTAAAGCAGAACACCTAATAAAATAATATTTGATTTTGGCATATCTTAAAATATATGCTTTTAAATTAATGTGTGGATTGGTATTTCATCTGCCCAGCAGTGGAGGTCATCAAAGAGAATTAAATTCACAGAATGATGAAATGCTCCTTAAAGTAAATATGGAATTTGTAAAACAAAAATTACATGGGCTAAGTCAAAATCTTTTTTCAGACGACATATCTTTGAAATAATTAAAATAAATATAAAAGTATGGTGTAACAAATATTTCCTTTATATACAACCTTTCATATATCACAAATAGTTAAATCTCCTTAAAATGAGAATGATGACATTTAGGAGGAAAGATAGGACAAAATAGGCATATTAATTATAGGAACATGCATTCCACTCTTATAATCAGAGAAATGCAAATCAAAACAACTCTGAGGTACCACCTCATACCTAGCATATTAGTTAACATGATAGCAAAAGAAAGTAATGAATGTTGGAGGGGATGTGGCAAAGTTGAGACATTAATGCATTGCTGGTGGACTTGTGAATTGATCCAACCATTATGGAGGGCAATTTGGAACTATACCCAAAAGGTGCAAAAAGACTGTCTACTCTTTGATCTAGTCATAGCACTGCTGGGTTTGTACCCCAAAGAAATAAGGAAAAAGACTTGTACAAGAAAATTCATAGCTGTGCTCTTTGTGGTTGCAAAAAATTGGAAAACGAGGGGATGCCCTTCAATTAGGGAATGGCTGAACCAATTGTGGTATATGTTGATGAGGGAATACTATTGTGCTCAAGAAATAATGAACTGGAGGAATTCCATGGGGACTGGAACAACCTCCAGGAATTAATGCAGAATGAAAGGAGCAGGAGAACATTGTACACAGAGACTGATACACTATAGTACAATCGAATGTAATGACTTCTCTACAAGTAGCAATGCAATGATCCAGGACAATTCTAAAGGACACTATCCACAATCTGTGGGAGTAGAAACAGGAGAAAAACAGCTGCTTGATCACATGGGTCAATGGGGATATGATTTGGGATGTAGACTCTAAATGATCACCCCAGTGCAAATATCAGTAACGTGGAAACAGGTCTTGACCAATGACACATGTAAAACCCAGTGGAATTGTGTGTTGGCTATGGGAGGGGGTTGGGGGAGGGGAGAGAAAGAACATTATTTTTTTAATCCTGGAAAAATACTCTAAATTAATCAATTTTAAAAATTTTAAAAAGAAAATGCACTCCAAGGAGAGTAATCCCAAGAGCAAATTTAAGGTCATATTTCTTTTTTTAGCCCCCCAGAGCATCTAACACAATGTTGAGTACCTAAGAGGTGCGTGGGGAGTGGGGTAGGAGGGGAATACTCAATCATTATTTAACTGGTTACAATTATAAAACTGTGGTACTAGGACATAAAATAAATGGAAGTCACCATAAATCAGTTGCTACATAATGGTTTTAATTGATTTGGAACAATACTGTTTTGATACTAAATGCTTATAAAGCACCCAGAGTGGTAGACATAATTAGAGAATTAATATACTCCCATCTATTCAGCCATATAAAAAGCAACTTCAGAAAATCTCTAGAAATCCACAATTTAAAAGGTATGGGGAGAGACCACAAATCAAACTAGCATTTCCTAGTCAAGCACCTGTAATTCAAGTATCAGAATCTCCCACACATGTATAGAGGTCAGAGGAGTCCAAGAGGAGAAGTAAAGGGTAGTTTTGGCATGATGGGTGTATTTTAGCTCAAAGGCAACCTCAGGGTGAAGAAAGTAATCCAGTCCTGGAGAAGAGAATAGGAGAGCATCCAGATGACATTACTTGCTGTTGACATTAAGCATTTGGAGGTTTCTTCTTGGCATCTACATCTTTTTTAATCTCTTCAAGCTTTTTGGCCAAATTCGGAATCTTTGAAAAGAAAAGAAAGGATTTTAACTTTGCATCTAACCAATACTCTCTCCCCTCTCCCTTTTCCACCTATCCACAAAGGACAAACATATATTTCATAAATATATGTGATAAATTTTACAAGTTTACATTTATTTCCAAAAGATTTGTCAAATCACAGGTCTAAGAAGTACTAATATTGCTACTTGAATGTTAATTATACAAGAACTTATTAAGTTAAAAGAGGAGGCTTCCCTGAAAACATGGACATTTTCTCTATTTTCCAGTACACCACATATTCAAATGCTATATAAATGAATGAAACCTATAACAAGGAAATTTTATTTCAATGAGAAAGTTGATACTGCAAATGTTCTTAATTGTGCTAAAAATCTTACTCTTGAAAACTAACATCATTTTACATATTGTTTTTTAAGGCAAAAAAATCCTTCCCCCTCTAAAAATCTTTTCAGAGGTTCATTTCACTCCATTCCACCTCACTCCAAACTCCACTTTCATAGATAGGAATCCTGAGTTTCCAGTCTGCTTTTATCAATGATTTATTCTGACATGGGGAAAATAAACTTCCTTCTCCATCAGTAAAGGCTTAATGGCATCTCCTAATGATAATGAAGATAAATAGCTAACATTTTTATGGTGATTTAAGATTTGCAAAACCTTCTGTGTTTCTCCTCTGGGGTGTGTGTGTGTGTGTGTGTGTGTGTGTGTGTGTGTGTGTGTGTGTGTGTGTGTGTGTGTGTGTGTGTAAAATCCTGTGAATCTTCATCAACAACTCTGTAAGATATGTACTATTATAATCTTCATTTGACAAGATGAGGAAACCAAGATTAAGAGGGACTCTTATTTTTCCAGGGTTCACATAGCCAGTAAATGTCTAAGCCCATATATGAACTACTAAGTTTGTTGCTCTATCTGAAAAACCATCTTGCCTCCTTAGACAGTTCTGAAGAACTCTGAACAACTTGCAGAAGCTGACTATAAAAATTAGTCTCCAAAATTATTAGTAAATTGTTACTATAATTATTTTTCTCTACAAATGGGAATGATGGAAAGCGAAAACTATACTGCCAAAGTCTTTTATACCCTTTCTACTTGGTTTTTCAAAGGAACTGAAGAGGAGTCCCAATTAAATGAAATAATATTAACTCAGGACTAACAAATTATAGTATAAACTCACTGGAAAGGTTCTCTCAAATGTTAACAAGTTGCCCTCTTGTGGTGAGTTGAGAGAGAGATAAACATTATGGCGATGTTCAAGTATGATAGAAAAATCTCCACTAAATGCTGGATTTACTCCAAGATTTAAACCTCAGTCATCATCCCTTAAATATTTAAGAGAAAACTGCTCCTTGTTTTTGCTGGGATTCTGGCAAAGAAAGTACCCATGATTATGGTAAATTACTATAAAACACTTCAATAGAAACAAAAAGGTCTTGGATAACAGTCACTTACATCATAGTTCTGAGCCAGATACATCCCAACCACATTGCCGAGTGTAAATCCTAGCTAAAGGAAAGAATGGAACAGGCGTTACAGATGTAAAGGGAGAAGGGAAGGGATTAAGTATTTATATAGGGCCTACTAAGTAACAGGTACCATGCTAAGTAACTTTACAAATATTATCTCATTTGATTGCAAAATGAAATTTAAAAAATTGACATTCTTTTTTGTAGAACAACTCTTGGCAATACATGGTGGAGTTATAAAATTGATTGTATCCCCCTTGACCCAATGATCCCAATAGTAGGCATATATCCCAGAGTTTTTTAATAAAAAAGAGAAGAAGGGGGCAGACTAGGCAATTCTGTGGATAGCCTAGAGTCAGATCCTGGGTTCAACTCTAGCTTCAGATACTTCTTAAACTGTGAGACCCTGGGCAAGTCACTTAACCCCCATTATCTAGCCTTAATGCTCTTCTGCCTTGGAAGCAATACACAGTATTGACTCTAAGACAGAAGGTAAGGATTTTTTTAAAAATAAATAAAAAGAGAGGGAACTATAGCTACACAAAGTAATTTGTATTGCTTTATTTATAAAAGCAAACTGATAACTAATGTAACCAAAGATTTGGGGAATGACAATAAAAATATAGCATAGCAATGTAATGGAATGTTGTTGTTACAAATAAGAAATATAAAAAAATGTGGAAAGATAAAAACCAAAAGCAGAATTAACATACACATTGAATGCAACTATATAAAAACAAGACTTTAGATCAACAGGGGACAGTAAACTATTTTAACATTTAAATTCTTTAAATTGTTCACATCAGATAATGTTCTTAGGGGTTTGTTCCTTATTTGTATTGGTTTACACAAATTTTTGACAAAACTTTAATTAAAAAGTTGTGAGTGGGGTCAGCTGGATAGCTCAGTGGATTGAGAGCCAGGCCTTGAGACAGAAGGTCCTGGGTTCAAATCTAACCTCGGACACTTCCCAGCTGGGTGGCCCTGGTCAAGTTACCTAACCCCCATTGCCTAGCCCTTACCACTCTTCTGCCTTAGAACCAATACACAGTATTGATTCCAAGATGGAAGGTATGGGATCAAAAACAAACAAACAAACAAACAAACAAATAAATAAATAAGTGATTTTTGAGAAAGAAAAGGTTGTGAGTGTTGAGCTCTTCTCTCCACTTATAAGAAAAGGTAGCCAAGAAAGCTTAACATCAAATCAAATACTGTAACATCTTCCCTAGAGTAAATGACAGGTATTATTCTACAGATAGATGTGATGAAATTCTGTCCTATCTTCTGATCCAGTCTTAAAGTACAAAGTTGTTTTCCTTGCCAAGGCTAAACCTCTCCACATGGATCTCATCCCTGCTGCATGTCTATCTTCAATCTACTGATCAATTCTGTCTGAGCTGCCCATAAACACACTCAGATCTCTCCATCCAGAAAAATCTTCTCAATCACATAAGATGTCTTCTCTTTTTTCTCCCCTTTGCTGCTAAACTTCTGGAAAGAGAAGTCTACACTCAATATCTGTACTTCCCCACCCTCTTATTACTTCACAGCCCCACAATGTAGCTTCTGTCCCCATTCTACTAAAACTTTCTCCAAAGTCTCCAAAAATCTCTACAACTGGCGTTCTTAGTCTTTCTCCTTGAACTTGTCAATCTTTTTTGACTGTCTTTTTAAATTAAGCTTCCACGGTAATACCTTCCTGCTTGTCTGACCAGTACAACATAAATTACTATTTTCCTCCTGCCTTCTAAATGTGGGCAAAACCCTAAAGATCCTTAGCCCTTATAACTTTTTCTATATTTTCCCCCTCAGCTATTGCATCTACTCCCAAAGCTTCAATTATTAGAAGCCCTCACCCCCACCAAAAAAAAATGTTTTCCCTATAAATCTGCAACAGCATCCTGGAGAGTTGTCCTATATATTTCCTCAAATTCACACATAAAATTCAAATTTAACACCTCAAATTCAACATAAAACCAAATTAATCTCCTCTGCTCCCCCCAAAAAATTCTTTTTCTCCCAATTTAATTTTTTGTTGATGCCACCACCATCCATCCTTTCAATCATCTAGACTTAAAATATCTGAATTAAACATGGCAATGGGTTCGAGTCAAGAACACATATGATACCAGTGGAATCACGCGTCAGCCACGGGGGGGGGGGGGGGAGGGGGGGGGAGGGAGGAAAAGAAAATGATCTTTGTCTTTAATGAAAAATGCATGAAAATGATCAAATAAAATACTATAAAATTAAAAAAATATATATCTGAATTAATCATCTCCAACTCATCGTCCTCATATTCTCTATATCTAATCAGTTATCTGCAACATCTTCCATATCCATCCTCCAACTCACACTGCCACTATATTTATTACTTGAGATCCTCATTACTTTGGTTTACTTGTCTTTAGTTTTTCCCACTCTTCAGTCTAGCTTTCTATATCTATAGCATATATCTATAGTATCTATAGCATCTTCCGCCTTTCCATCTCTAAAGTACATTTCATTCTTAGGACAAGGGTTTTGTCTTCCTACACCAATATATGAAGCCTAATTAGCAAGTAACAAATCATTCAATGTCTGTGGAAAATACTGCCCTATGCCTACAAGCGTTATTTTATAGTAGCTAAAATCTCTTTAAGAAACATATTTTTCCTTTATTTTAATTCTACTGTGTTCATTCTCTATCAGTGGCTTTCACTGTCAATTAAAATCTCTCAATGTCAAACATCTAATATGGTTGGGGGGGGGGGGTAGGAATGGAGTGGAGAAAAGAGATTAATCAAAGCAATATTTTTTTGCCAAAAAAACAAATCAGAGGCTAAGTATTTAATTATTATGGTTTCTTTGATATAGTAATAATAAAAATAAATCGCTCTGGTCAAACTTTAGGGCAAAATACAGCTTTATCTTACTACTTATTCTTGTGGAGCAGTCAGATGTTACAATCCCAGGCCTAAAATCAGGAAGACTCCTCTACCAGAATTCACATCTGGTCTTAGACACTTCCTAGTTGTATGACCCTGGGCAAATCATTTACCCCTGTTTGCCTCAGTTTCCTCATCTGTCAAATGATCTGGAGAAGGAAATGGCCAACCATTCTGACATCTTTGCCAAGAAAACCCCAGAGGTCATAAAGAGTAGGATACAACTAAATAACAAGAAATGCTTGTACTTATATAAATTTCAAGTTCCTCTGGTTCAAAAAATTGAGAGAAAAAAAAAGACTGGACACGAAGAAAGGTCTCTCACAAAGTAACATGTTCAAGTTCTCAAGAAAATTATCTTTCCATATAACCATGCCACCTCCCAAACTATCCAAACTCTTTCTGTAAACAAATAAATGTGAAGGCAAAATAGAACTAGCTTAAAAAACAAAATAGTTTTAATGTTTTTAAGTACGAAGAGTTAAAATAATTTATACAACTTACTTTGTAGCACAAGCTTCTCTGAGTCTCATTTTTATCTTCCGAAAAAATTAGAAATTCAGACTAAATGTCTGTAGTTCCTCTCTAGACCTGTGTCTAAATTACTTCTAAAAGTTTCAATTTTTCAATTTCCCTGGGAATTAGAGCAGGATTGCAATCATCATAGTAACTATATAAAACTATCTAAACAGAAGTCATTTAAAACCCTAGTCTGAATACATTTAACATTTTGCCAGAGGTTATGTCTCAAAAATGTGTTACCAATTTGTCAAAAGGAAAGTTAATTCACTTTAAGTTAGTATATACATACTAAATAAAATATGCACTTTTTATTCTAGCCTGTTAGACCAAAAGGATTAACTATAGTCATTAGAATACAGAATTTTTTTAAAAAACTAAATCAGCACTAAAAGACCTTTGTGAATGTGACCAATTTTTTATCATAGGCTCTCAAAGAACCAAATATACTTTGTGAATCTGTCATTTCATCATTGCTGGTACTTCCCTACAATCGCATAAATTCACCATTCAAATGGTTCTGCCTCCTTTTCCAGGCCTACATCTTTGATGGTATTTTTAATGCATAATTCTTCACCATATGTAGCTGGTTTTAATATTTGTCGACTATGCATCTCTCCATTGTTCTTTAGGTGACCTACGATCCTGAGTATTTATGGTTTGCAGTCATATGAGATCACCAGAAAAATACTGATATTTAAAAGACAGGGATATTTTGGGATTATATAGATAATGTAAGAACAAAAGATGTTATTTTAAAATTTTTATTATGAAATAAAATTTTACTTAAAAGAAAAAAGGTTTTGAACTTGGGTCTTAGAAAAAAATAAAGAAATGTACCTCTGTCCTTTCATTAGAAATTAGAAGAATGATACATGCACTGTCATACTGAAATCAGTATAGCAGTTGTATTTATTTAACTGGTTTTTATTCTTTGCTAAAAAGGAAAGCTTACCAGGTAGAAAAGAAGGAAATATTCATAAATGTTTCATATAAAAAGAAAAGGCACAAATAAGTCAAATAAAAATAAAAATATAGGTTTCTGTTTCTGGGAGATGCTTGGAGTTATTAAAAGTACTTACTACACAATTTCCCACTCTCACTCCTGTAAATCTGATTCTTCCGTTTCAATTCTGGTCGCATTTTATTATACATCTGTTGTATCCATCCAAGATGTATGTGCTGACAGACTAACTATATGTGGATTATTCACCCAATTACATCTCAGGCTACTACCTTTTCCCCCCTTATGTAGAGTTAGGCCAAACTCTTGATTGATTTTGGATTTCACTTAGAAGGCTCAGCAATATTCTGAGACTTGAAAGAAATAAACACAAATCTATTCACAAACAGGAGAATCTGGAAAAACCAGATAAACCAGAGGGAATTCTCTATACCACCTCCTTTTTTTTTTAAACCCTTACCTTCTATCTTAGAGTCAATACTATATATTGGTTCCACGGAAGAAGAGCCATAAGGGCCAGGCAATGGGAATTAAGTGGCACACCTTAACACACCTAACACACCTAGGAAGTGTCTGAGACCATATTTGAATACAGGATCCTCCCATCTCTGGGCCTGGCTCTCTTATCCTTTGAGCCATCTAATTCCCCCATCATTCCCTCTTTTTGACTTGAACCCTGCACTTGACATCTTCCCAGATGGTGTCAAAAAATTCATACCAAATACAATTTACAATACAACTAACCCACTCTAGGTTCCATTTAGTAATAATCAGAATGTCAAACAACTCTATGTATCTCTATTGCACTTTTCAAGGATTCCTCTATGGGCTCAACATAAGCATTAGGCACATCATACTGCAGATCTCTACCCATTCAAATGCCTCCTTAACAGTCAATAAACATAGAAAAATGCTTCACCTCCTGATCAATAATTCCACTGCAAAGATATGATATACTACACAACACTGCCTGCAAAAGCCTGCCTGTTCTTCCCTAGCCCTATTAAAGATTCCCTCAACATATGGGAAAATCATTCTCATAAAGCTCCTGTAGGGATAGGAAAGCAGGAAGGGATCCTCAGTACCTGGAGTTTTCAATCATTTTGTCTAATATTTTTCGGATTTTAACCCAGGACCTCCCATATCCAGGCCTGACTCTCTATCCACTGATCGACCTCGCTTGCCATCCCCCTTCTTCTCTTAATCTTTAGCTATAATTTCCAACATTTTTGCTGATCTCCCCTATACATACATTTTCACTTGTCACCAAGTATTAAGAACTTCCAAATTAAATTAAATGGACCTTAAAAAGCTTTTCACTTAAGTTTTCTATCATCCTCTGCATCAAATGCCCACACTACAATTATATTCATGATGGTCTTTTTTACAAACTTTCACCATGAGTACTGAAATAAAATATCAAATGTACCATGAAATAAGATTTATTGTTTCATTTGAATGTATCAACTCTAAAACCAAATTTGCCAACTTCTTTGTTTCCTTCTTCAAGAAGAATTTATGAGCCATCTTTCATTTAGCTGCAACTTCCTTTTGTCTCCTTACTTTATAGAAGGAATGTTAAAATTTGATGATTCAGTTACTCCAATGGTGTGTCCATTTGATGGTCACTGGCCATGAACCTTACTTTAGAGCACTAAAAACTGAGTTCAGATTGGTTACAATCTCTAAAAGCTGTACAATTCTTAGTATCCTTTGTCCTTTTGTGTGTGTGTGTGTGTGTGTGTGTGTGTGTGTGTGTGTGTGTGTGTGTGTGTGTATGTGTGTGTGTCATTTTGGCCAACACTGCATAAGCATAAGAGGCCACACAGGAATTAGGATCATTTTGCATTTTCTGTTCCCTGGGTTGCCAAGGCTAAATAATTTAGCACCTAAAATCTATTCTAGCTAAGTGGTTCAGTGAATAGTCAGGCCTGGAGATGGAAGGTTCTGTGTTCAAATGTGATATCAGATAACTACTAGCTGTGTGATACTGGGCAAGTCACTTAATTCTGTTTGCCTTAGTTTCCTCATCTGTAAAATAAGCTAGAGAAGAAAATGGTAAATCACTCCAGTATCTTTGCCAAGAAAATTCCAAATGGGGTCACAAAGAGTGGGATTAACCCAATGAAATCAGTCCAAGAACCAAAATTAAAAAATAATTCACACTATTTCAGTTTTCTAATATACTCTATCCCAGGAACTTTACTGAGACTAAATTCTGACATAAGAAAAGTAAAAAACACGAGGCATCCATTTATTCAGGAATAAGCATTTCCAGGTTGCTTAAACTATACAGACAACAGTACTTTGTAATATAAAGCCTGTCTATTTGGGAGGGGTGCATATTAGGTATATAGGGAATTGTCTCTCTATTATGTATTCAGCATGTCCTACTCTCCCAGCCAGTAGGTCAGCAGGATCTAACAGTAGCTTCTGAAGCCTTGCTTTTGTGGCATGCATCTCCAAGCCAGTTGCCATTCCACATACTTCCCCACTATAAACTTTCTCAAGATTCCCTGGGGAAAAGAAAATCTAGACATAAGCAAGGACCTTCCCTTCTGGCTACAAGTACCTTCTTCTGGTAATCAAAATTTCACCACAAAGTTTTTGGAAATTAATCCTCACCAAAAAGCCAGAAAAATGAGAAGGTAGTGATGGCTCTTAAGCAAGAAATGCCATGATGTTTAATCTGGTAGCTGGCTTGTAGTCAGACAAGCTTGCCTCCTATTTCTCTAAGAGTTCCCTTATTTCCCAACCCCAATCATCCACTCTTACTCTCCTTCATCCCCTAAATCCTATCAATTCTATCACCACATTTATAGTCCTTTGCTCCCTTATCTCCCCTCACTCAATCATCATTTTAATTCAAGTCCTCATCATCCTTTGCCCAGACTATTATAATAACCTAATTGCTCTCTTTACTTCCAATCTCTCTCCTATTCAGATAATCTTTCACAAAGTGACCAAAATAATATTGATAGGAGAATGTTGGCAGATTGGTGGCACAGCCAATAGAGTGCAACATTGGACTTTGGCATCCAGTCAAATCTTGCCTCAGACACTTGCAGGCTCAGTGGTCCTAAGCAAATCATTTAACCTCTTCCAGCTTCAATTTTTGCAAAACTTTTATAATAGCATCTATCTTTAAACAAAAATTGATATAACTCTTACTATGTGCCAAATGATTTACAATTATTATCTCATTTGATCTTCAAAACAATTCTGGGAATTAAGTGCTATAATTATCCCCATTTTATGGATGAAGAAACTGAGGCAAACACAGGTTAAGTGATTTGCTCAGGGTCACACAGCTAGCAAACAGCTGAGGTTGGATTTGAATTATGCTCTTTCTGACTCCAGATATTGCACTCTATCCAACTAGCTGTGTCAGAAAAAGACATCAGGTAGAAAATGCTGTCCCAGATAAGTCTTAAAGGAAAGTAGGAATTTAAAAAAGCAGCAGTGAGGAGGCAGTGCATTCCAAGAATGGGGGACTTCACTAAAGGCACCAAGACAGGAGATGGAGGAAGGGCAAACAGTACCATGTACCTAGACCACAGAACATGGAAGAAGTAAGATATAAAGGAGAAAACATAAAATTGAGCCTAGGTTGGGAAAGGCTTGAAAAGTCAAACAGAGGAGTTTATTTTATACTTCAGGTTAACAGGGAGCCACTGTAGCTTACAAAGTGGGGACTGGAACATAGTCAGGCTTCCATTTTAGGAAAATAACTTTAACAACAATATGTAGGATATACTGGAGAGGAAAAGGTAAAGGAGGGAAATCAGTTGAAAGGTTATTGAAATAGGTGATGCACACCTGAACTAGGGTTAGGGTTATGAGTAGAAAGAGAACAGATGCAAGAAATATCGCAGAGGTGGCTCAGAGACCAGGAAGTCTTAGATTCAAATGTGACTTCAGACATTTCCTAGCTGTGTGACCCTGGGCAAGTCAACCCCCACTGCCTAGCTTTTATTGCTCTTCTGCCTTAGAACCAATACACAGTATCAAATCTAAGACAGAAAATAAGAATTTAAAATATATACTTTGATAACTGATTAGATCTTTGAGAGTGGATGAAATCATGTAGTTGGGAATGACACTGAGTAGTAAGTCAATAAACATTTATTAAACATCTACTATGTGCCAGGCACTATGCTAAGTGCTGTGAATACAAAAAAAGGGTAAAAGACATCCCAATCCTCAAGGTGTTCTCAAGCTACAGCATAAATATCAAAAGCAAAATAGCAGGGAGAAAGTATGTCCAAGGAAAAGGTAGTAAAAGTTCTCCAGGCCAGGTGGTACCTGGGCCTCTACATAAAATGAAAGATATGGGAAGGGCTCTGATGTCCATCCTCCATTCTCTCCAATCAAAGGAATACAGGAACCCCAGGGACAGGATGTCCTGAGGAGGTGTAAGTTTCAGAGTTGATTCAATCTTGCAGAAACAATGGAAACAATGATGAAGTCCAGGAGAGTAGCCAGTTGGGAAATGATGAGTACACAAACTTAGGTTACCAGGATGGTGATGCCCTCAACAGAAATAGGGAAGTTCCAGGTGAGTAGGGGGTCCAAATTACTCCTGTTTTATTCATTTTGAGTTTGAGATGCTTACAACACACCCATTTAAAAACATCCAATACCAATTGGTGATGCAGGACTACAAATATAGTGTTATGCTATACCACAATGTCTCTCAGTATCTTTGATCTGATTTCCACCTATCTTCCTAGTCTTATTTCATATAATTCCCTGTATTCTACTAGTTGATCCAGCTAAATTGAACAATAATCTTTCACCCTCTACACCTGTAATAACATTTCTCAAAATTCTTACTTTTTTTAAGGCTTTAGCACAAGTTCTACTTCCTAATGAAATCTTCCTTGATGCCCCCAATAATTAATGATAATCACTGACCTCAAATTACTTCATGTTTACTTACATATCTATTGTGTCCCTTAATGGAATGTAAACTCCGGGCTATGAAGATATTTTTGTATTCCCAGTTTATGGTACAATAAACTGGAACTTAATTTATTTGTCAAACTGAACTATAGAATGAATTAGAAAATAAGTCTGTAATATTGTCTCAGGGTCAAATCCTACCACCAGCTATTTCCTTTAGTATTACCAGGGAACTAAGAAATGTTTTTGCATTTTAAAATAAAGTGGTAAGGCTCGGCCTATAGATCATAGCTTGCTGACTCCTCAATTAGAAAAAATGAGAGGTTGAAGAACCAATGAGAGAAGGTTTCTGACTATATTAGTAATACAGATGTGAGATAAGGTGGCAGATATGAAATTAAAAGAGATGGATGCAAAAAGCACAGATCTAAAATATATTCCATTGTCCAAATATGTACTGAAAGCTCATGTACTCAGCATTGTACTACAAAAAGTCAAAGAGCTTTCAATCTAGTTAAAACTAGATAAGGGATCAGCTAGATGGTTCAGAGGATGGAGGCCAAGCCTGGGAGGTCCTGGGCTCAAATGTGCTGCAGACACTTCCTAGCTGTGTGACTTAACCCCAATTGCCTACCCCATATCATTAGCTCTTCTGCCTTAGAACAGATACTTAGTATCAATTTTAAGACAGATGGTAAGGGTTTTAAATTTTTTGAAGGACTAGATTTATACAAAGAAAGAGTTAAATAACAATGCAAGAAAGCACCTACTATATTATCTTACATATAGGAAATGTTAAAAAATATATGATATAATTAAGGGTAATGATTTAACAATACAAATGAAAAATACAAGATGTCACAGAAGAGCTCAATGAAGACTCTAACAGTCATACAGTATATTAATTCATGGACAAAGTAGAACTTGAACTAGGCAGAACCTAAAAAAGTGGTGAAAAGCATTGCAGATAATGAAGCAATGGTAGGAAATAGGAATCCTCTACTACAGTCAGGCCTATTGAAAAATTGTAGTTAAATAAAAGTTAAATAACACTAGTTAAGATTAAATACCCACAGAGAATCCAGAGAAATGGGAGGGGTGAAATAACATTAGAATTAATAAGGCAAACAACTGGAAGTCATTACATGTCATGGAATGCCATTACTCTGGAATTTTGTTGGGGGGGGGGAGTAGTGGCAGTGGGACTTCTGCTGTTCAGTCCTATGTGACTCTATGACCTGATTTGGGGTTTTCTTGACAAAAATACTTGAAAGCGTCTGCCAATTTCTTCTCCATTTTACAGATAAAAAAGGGGGACAAACAGGTTAAGTACCTTACTCCAGGTAACATTGCTAGTTAAGTGTCTTGAGGCCAGAACTGAACTCATGAAGATGAGTCTTCCAGATTCCAGGCCTGGCATTCAATCCACCTAATTGCCCAAGATAATTAAGTAGATAACTGTCAATGTTTCAGAATAGGGTATATAGCTCATAAAAGGTACAACTTGTTAAAAAATAATCTGTTCTCTTCCCAAATCTTAGTGTTCTCTCTTCCAAACTACCTTGGATTTAACTGGGATTTATGTATTTTCATTTATTCTCTTTATATTTGTTGTATATATTTATATAAATACTTCTCTTCTGTATTAGGATGCAAGCTCCTTGCCAGTAGATTGTTTCATTTCAGGATATGTTTAAAACAACTTTCTGATTAATACTATAAGAAAGAAACCTTATATTCCCTATGCTCAAAAGGCCAAGTTAAATAGGTCACCCAAAAGACATTCAACTATATGTCACTTACAAAACATTAAAGCCTTAAGAATCTGGTATTTCAAAACATAAAATAAGCATTTACTTATTTTAATAATTTGATTTGGAAACTTATTGGCAGTTATCTCATGAAACTTGCACCATCCCTCTATAAAGCACACAAATTCCTTAAAAAGGGGAGAAACAAATCAAGTTTAGATGAAAGTTTTGTTTTGTTTTTTAATTTACGACAAATACTGCACTCCTTCATGGCAATTCATTTTCCCTCATGAAACACTTTGGAAAAAGTTGGGTACAACACTAAGAACTGTTCCAGCAATTCACAACCCAAACAAAAATCTTCAATATCTGAGAACCATAAAGCCCTGTGTAGGTACAGTAAGTCCACTGCAGTTTCTGATAAGTCTTGGTCCAGTCCCCTTCATTACTTACTATATTTTGAACATATTAATTTCTAGTTTTCACCTCCTCTAGACAATTAGCAGGGCTACAACTGGGATAGCTACATTGAAAAGTTGGAAAAATAAACACTCTCCTTACTCGCTTCCTCCTCTGCTTCCCCAAAAAAAGGCATCAAAAATACAGCAACAGGCTTTACAATCCTTAGGCTATACCAGAGAAAAACAAGGTGTGGAATGGAAGCCTTCGGCTGTGGAGAAGCAGGACAAGGGGTGAGACAGCCAACTTCAATTTACTTTATCATTTCAGAAGCCTAGCGCTTGGCAGGGTGTGTTCAGATCGGATGACAACTTTATGGGTGTTTCCAGAACAGGAGGGGAGAAGAGGTCTGCGTAGAGAACAACAAAATCGACCAGACGAGAACAAACCCAGCAAAGAGAACTGGGGAACGATCGGGGGGCCAGGTGAGGAGATTAAAAACTTAGGACCGAGGGTCCCAGCACCACGGGCTGAAGGGATACTTAGCCCAGGAAAGTGAGGCGGTGGGCCAGAAGACTCACCCGCAGACCCCGCCCTCCTCGCCACGCCCCGTCATGCCCCGCGGGGGTCCCCGGGGCTCCTCCCGGCTAAGGGAAGGGGCCCGACAGGTCTTTTAGTCCAGGGAGCCGCTCCCAATTATCCCCTCCTACCCCCGCACAATCCCCGACGCCGCCAGGGCGGAGGCAGAAAGGGGAAGCGAGGCTGGCACTCACCAAAAATTGGAACATGGTGATGGTGGTTACAGGGGCGGCGGTAGCAGCTGAATCAAGAGGCCAAACCAATAAGCACTATTCCTTTGTGAGGGGGGGTGACGGAAGCGGAAGGGCGGAGAAAAGTGAGATGAAGAATACTTCCGGGTCACGAAGCCATACACGTGGTTTGGGGTTTTCTTTTTCTGCCCCACCTTCCCGCCTTGAGTTTTGAATAGGAGCTCCGCCCCCTAGTGGGGTAGGGCGGGAGTTGCAGTCCCAGTTGGATTCGCTACATAAGGTGGTGATTTGCGCTCACAAGACTCTCTGGGTCAGATGTTTCCAAAAAATTTGGTGCAGTTTTAAGCTCTACAAACAAAGACTTTGGGGGTACCTTATACAAAAAAGATACAATCTCAGAATTACAGATTAAAAGGGAAAGAAAAGCTGCCAGGTGGCTCAGCCAGGTCGAGAGATGGGAGGGTTCAAATCTGGCCTTAGACACTTCCTAGCTGTGACCCTACTAATTAATACATTGATGGTGGCACATCATCTGGGGCATAACTTCCTATCTGTAAAATGAAGGGAGTTAAACTCTTTGGCCTCGACTCTAAATCTATAATTTCTCAATTAGACCAGGATTTCACAAACCACAGCCCAAGCCACCTGTTTTGTACAGCTTTCAGACTAAGAACAGTTTTAAATGTTTTAAAACAATAAAAATTAATTTTGAAATGCAAAAAGGGGTCATAAGACCGCAATAATTTGCTGACTCCTGAATTCTAACCTCAGATGAGACCTAGAGAGGTAACTGACCTGAAATAGGAAACCGGGTCTTCTGATTGCTAATCCTGTCCTCAAGACAAGTCAACAACTTGATCATTGCTCTGCAGGAACACCGCTCTTTCTTTTCCCAATCCAGCCAACTGTCATATCCAGTTGAATCACCCTTCACAATATTCCTTTCCCCTACATCTACCCTAGATCTATAAAGAGCAGATTAAAAAAAGGGTTCAGAACCAAAAGAAAATAATTCCCAGGAGAAAACATTCATTATATAATGAGACTATTATGAATGCACAAAGAAATCACCAATTAATTCAAATTGTCTTAAAGCAGTGTTACCCAGGGGATTGAGAGTTGGGCTTCAGAGTCAAGAAAATCTGGGTTTAAATTGCACCTTTTACAATTTGATGCTATGATCCTCTTCAGAGTAGCTCTCTAAGATTATACATTCTAGAAGTTACCAGCATTGGTAAATCAAATATGTGTAATGGGTTTGGCATGCTTATCCTCCTCCCCCTCCACGGTGTCAGAAAGACCTTCTTTAGAAGTTCCCTACCCCAATGAACCCACAGGTCCATTCATACATAGCCCCCACCTCCATCCCCCAATGCAACAGAACATAAGATGAAATGAATGAGAGGAAGTAACAGAAGAGATTCAAAAAAGTATGGCACAGGACTATCAGAATAGTGTTGGTAGTGTGAAAGCTGAGAATGCTAAAGTTAAGAAGAATAAAAAGCAATGTTGGGGAAGAAATGAGGATCAAAAAAAGTTAGAGGTTGCCTCACCCCACCCCACCCCCGCAGTGGACAAGATGATGATGATGATGATGATGAAGATGATGATAACTGGCAGCCAAAAGATGGCACACCTGTCCAATCCTTATTTTGCTTCAGTTTTGTCAATGAGATTGGTATTTGAACTGGAAGACTGGAAAAACTGGTTAATAGAGGGGACATCCAATAAAAGTAAGAGATCATCTTGTTCCCCTTGATGAAGGAATCTGAAGGTACCAAGATCTAGACCAATTAGATAATTAATACCAAGCAGGCATTTATATGTTAAGTGCTGACTGTAGCAGATATTCACACAAATACTAAGGTGAAGCAGTTCGGGTCTTCAAGGGGCCAATGTTTTAACAGGGGACAACACAGTACATAGCCAGTGGCACCACCTCTCCGAGCAGTAACTCAAATCACAGGCCTTCTCACCTGAGAATGGGCTCAGAGCAGGTTGTTAAAAGCATTAATCTAGGCATGAGGGGCTGGACCCAGGGTGTGCTAGAGTTGTCACCTGCTTTTGAACTGATTGTTAAATTTTCATGAAATTATGAAAACTTCATGAGTTTACAACTCAGAAATCAATAAACTTTACAAATCAGTGATTTGTTTTATTGATTGTCTAGACTTAAAGTGATGAAGAAAATGTTAATAACGTAATTTAATCTAAACGTACACCATGGATACTTCTTTTGGGGAGTGAAAAACTGTGGGGAGGGGGAAGAGAGAGCCAGCTGTTAAACACTTACCAGCCCTCTCCCAGCTGAGCCTGTGATTTCACTGATATTCCTGGGGAGGAAACTCTCTTGTCAGTGAGGGTCAGCACTTTCGCCGCAATTCATAATTCTATTTCTAGAACACCAGGAGGTGAAGTCACTTTCTGGAGTCACATAGCCAGTGGATATCAGAAGTAGAACTCAAATCCAAATCTTTCTGACTTTGAGGTCAGTTGTCACAATACCAAGACCATGCAATCTCTTGAAAGTATATGAGGTAGGGGGCAGCTGGGTGGCTCAGTGGATTGAGAGCCAGGCCTAGAGACGGGAGGTCTTGGGTTCAAATCTGACCTCAAGACACTTCCCAGCTGTGTGACCCTGGGCAAGTCACTTAGCCCCCATTGCCTAGCCTTTACTACTCTTCTGCCTTGGAGCCAAAAAACAGTATTGACTCTTAAGACAGGCGGTAAAGGTTTAAAAAATATATATATATATGAGGGACAGAGAGGTGGCTCAGTGGACAGACCAGTCCTAGGTTCAAATCTGGATTCAAGCACTTCCTAGCTGTATGACCCTGGACAAGTCATTTAACCCCCACTGCCTAACCCTTACCACCCTTTTGCCTAGGAATCAATCTCCAGTATTGACTCTGAGACAGATGGTAAAGGTTTAAAAAAAAGTTTATTTACAGGATTACCTCAGAAATATTATGGATTGGTTTCCAGACCACCACAATAAAGCAAACATTAAAGCAAGTCCCACAAATTTTTTTGGTTTCCCAATGCATATAAAAAAATTATATTTATGCTATACTGTGGTCTATAAAGTATACACTAGTACTGTCTAAAAACAATGTATATACTTTAATTTTAAAATACTTTATTGCTTAAAAATGCAATTGGTAATCTTTTTTGCTGGGGGAGGGTCTTGCCGTAGTGTGAATGGCTGCAAAGAATGGTGGTTCCTGTGAAGGCTAGGGTGTGTGGTAATTTCTAAAATAAGACAACAGTGTAGTTTGCCTCATCAAAGGGCTCTTCTGTTCCCTTGAACACACAGAGGCCATTGTAGGGTTAATAACTGGCCTACTTGCAATATTGTTGTTTCTCAGGAAATAGAGAGGCCCAAGAAGGAGACCTGGAACAGACCATTGGTAAATCAGTAAGAACACACACAGACCACTCATCAATTGAATTTGCCATTTTATATGGGCACAGTTCATGAAGCCCCAAAACAATTATTATAACATCAAAGATCAATGATAATAGATCACAAAACAGATATAATGAAAAAAGTTTGAAATACTGCAAGAATTATCAAAATGTGACACAAAGACAAGGTATGAGCACATGCAATTGGAAAATTAGTGTCAAAAGACTTGTTTGACACACCACACCACGAACCTTCAATTTGTAAAAAAAATGCAATATCTTCAAAATACAATAAAACGAGGCAAGCCCCTATATACAAAATCAATAAAAGATAGTGTGGGTAGTGGGCAGGAAAGTCTTCATGAAAGCATTAACATGGTACTGGAGCTGATTCCAAAGGCAAAAGTAAGGAGAATGTGCATGTCACACTTGGAGGATGGCCAGTTAAAAGCCATCAAGACAAAGGGATAGTGTGTAAAACAGCAAATGGGCCAGGATGACTGAATCAGTAGGTACATCAAGGGGAGTTTTTTGTAAAATGACTAGAAAAGTAGAAGGGACCAAGTTGTGAAGAGTTGTAAATGCCAAACAGAGGAGTTTATAGACACTCCTAGAAGTAACAGTCACTAGAGTCTAATGGGTGACATAGTATACCTATGCTTTAGAAAAATTAAATTTTCAGATACTGAAAAAAACTAATTATCAATGGCAGTTGAAAAAAAAAACAATTGATAACAGGAGAGATATTATAAACCTAGAAGAAATGATCTGATTTTTTTGAAAAAGGAAAGAAAACCTGCCAAGTGTAACCTAATAAGCTCAACTTGAATTCCTGAAGAAATTCTAGAATGTAGTATTTAAAAGGGGTTACTGGAGATCTAGAAAAGGAAGCCACGATCACAAAGAGCCAAGCTGACTGGCTTTTTTTAACAGATCATGTCAGACTAATCTTATTTTTTCTTATAACAGAGTTACAACCAAGGAAATTATATGAGATATACTTTATCTAGTGTTTGATTATCTCATTCTATTCCTAAATCAATGAATGAAAAAGCATTAACTTTTACTATGTGCCAAGTTCTTAGGAATACAAACATAAAATAAGATAATCCCTGCTCTTCAGGAGCTCACACTCTTGACAGAACATATATGAGAGTTGTGCACAAGAGCAAAATTTTGGTTTGAAAGGTTACAGAAACGGTGAGTACATAGGGGCAAAGGGTGAAACATCTTTTCATGAGCAATAACAGTTGGTTTGATTTGAAGGATAGAAAACACACTGGATAACAGCACAATTCAAAAATATCTTGACAGACTGAGCCTATAGATGTTTTTATCTTCCTATAAAGAAAACTGATCATGTTACTTATTTTTAATATTTTGTATCTTTTAATTGACCTAGAATATATCTCAATATATCTACTCAGAAAATAGAGTAAATCAAAGAAGAAAAACTGGGAGACGTGCACCAGAAGAAAAGAAAATTATTCTTTTACTTTTTAAGTTGTATATCTTGATTGGTACAAAAAATAAACATGGGTGCAAGGTGAAACATTTTGAAGTACTGATTGATCAACTGCACAGACATCTGTAACTAAGCACCAATAATATGTGAATTCTAGATACCCTATCATAACAAAAGAGAAAAAGGCAGTCGACAGTGTAGCCACTACATCCTATAAGTACAGATGGTCCTAGAAACAGAGAATTGTCATTAAAGAGGACTGTAAATTAAGCCACTGCACCAGTACTAAAAATTTAATTAGATAATGTTTCAGATTCCACCACGGTCAAATATTCAGTGACATTCTCACTGACTGTATAACATGTAATTTCTATGGATTCTCAAATCATAATTCCAAAAACATAACTGCTGATCTAAGGTTACCCAGAAGAACAACAGCACCATGGAGGGGTAACCTGCTCAAAAAATGAGTTCCTAAGCAACTAGAAATTCTGGGAGAATGTTATTTTGGAAGTAGGGATTTTTAGATCTAGAGGATTTTGGAGAACATCTAATTTAACTCTATTTTTAGTATAAGATAGCAGAGTCAGAGAGATGATTTTAACTGGTCACAATGGGGTACAGCCAATAGAATTTAGATCCCCTGACTCGCATTCAAAAGCCATTTCCTCTCATTTAAAATGCCACTTGGATTCACTGCATTCTTTTAAAATTACTGCCAAATGGAAATAAGCCAGAAATTGAGATAAAGCCTATCTGTTACAAGACACTACATTTCAAAAGATAAGGGATCAGCCACTGGTATCCTGAAGCTGACTCCAACCCTCTGTGCTTTAAAAGCAAACACAAACACCATGGGAGCAGGGGGTCCCAGCAGAATTACTGCCAGTACGTGGCCCTCAAGGATCCTTTTCTATGAATTGGTCCTGGTTTCTATTTGAATATGATCCCACTGATGTAGATAGCCAGCTTTCCTGAGGCCTCTCCTGGCATTTATTTCATTCTCCCTTTTATGCTAGTTATTTGTATATCCTTCACTCCATTAAGCTTCTTGAGAATATGTGTTTCTTATTCATTCAATAATCATTTATCACATTTGTTATCAGGTACTATGCTAAGTACTGGGGACATAAAAGACAAGGAAAAAAATGTCTACATCCTCTAGAAATTTATATTCCAATGGAGGAAAATAATGGACACAGGTAAAGATGAAATTATATATACATATGTATACATGCACATAGTGATATATATTATATATATATATACATATATATATAAAAATATATAAAATGTGTGTGTACATACATATGTCTGTATGTGTTTATATTGTGACACAAAGTAATTTATTTTGGAGGTGATACTAACAACTGGGTCTGTCTGGATAGTATTCCTGTAGGAGGAGAACATGAATTAGGCTTTGAAGGGAGTTATGGATTCAAGAAGCCTAAAGGCAGGCAGGGACAGTGCAGGGCAACTTGGTACAAGATCAAAGCAGCAAGAGATGCGATGTTATGTACAAGGAACAGCAAACAAGTCACCTTCCCTGGAAAACATAATTCATAGAGCAAAAGTCATGTGCAATAAGCCTAGGTCAGCTGGAATTGTATTGTAAAGGGCTTTAAATATTTGGCAAGCTAATGGAGGCAGGCAGAAGTAATACAATAGAAAGAGCACTGGATTTAAAGTCAGAGGACTTGAATTCAAATCCTGAATATGCCACTTAATACCCATGGCAGCTAGGGGGTACAATGGGGGAAAAAGCACTAATCCTAGAGTCAGGAGGAACTGGCTTCAAATCTGGCTTTAGACACTTCTTAGCTGTGTGACCCTGGTCAAATCATTTAACGCCCACTGCCTAGCCCTTGCAGCTTTTCTGTCTTAGAACGGATACCAAAGCAAAAGATGGTTTAAATTAAAAAACACTTATGAGACTTTAGACAGATTATAATGTCCCCTCAATCTTTAGTCTCCCCTAAATGAAAGGGTTGGACTCATTTCTAAAGTCTTTTTTAATTCCAAAGTTTCCATCTTAACCCAGGCAGGGGTTCTTTCTTGGGAGTCATAACTTTAAAAGATAATTGTAGTTCAACTTAATTGATTTCCTTTGTAACTCTATGGTTTCTGTCTTACAGATTTAAAAATGTTATTCCTAGAAGGGGTACACAAGATTCATCAAATTGCCAAAGCAGTCCATGATGCACACATACAAAAAGTTAAAACTTTATGAAGTAAGAAAAAGCTTTATCTTCACTACCTCTGCCTTTCTGACCCTTTCTGGTACTGTTACCTAGAATATCTCCCCCCGCTTTCTAACTAAATCTTGCTAACATTTCTGGGAATCAAAACCAATTTCAAAATATTATTTGAGGGAAACAAAAGGCATTTTGACAAATAACTTTTTTGTTGTTATTTTAAGTCTTCTTTATGACCATGAAAATTTGTAACACTGGAAGCAAAGTTTTCATTTTCTTTCCTTACATGGGTTTAGAGGAACTACTGCTTCTTCTCAGTAGTATTTCTGAATTATTAGACCAAAATGGTGGGACAGTCCTTTTATTAGACAGGGTGACCAGAGAGGCAGTAATTAGAAAAAGCAGTGACCATATGAAATTTCAGTCATTTCCATAAAGTTAGTTATAGATGAAATTAAAATTTTTAATTTAGGACATTTCAAGACAAGGTCTAAAAAACAAATGGCAAATTGTTATTTCTCCAATGATAAGTACAATAGAATTTATGTACTTTTAGCCCATAAAGCATTACTGGAAAAGGATGTTTTTACATTTCTGTAGCATATTATTCAAAGAATTGAGTAGTGTTATAAGTGGGCCCACCTCATCTGCTCTCTTACTAATAACAATAGGTCTAATTTACAAAATAATAGGGCTATATAGTTACTTATCCATGTGACTTCCTCCAAAGGCAAAAAAGAACATAAAAAACAGTAAGGCTATAGGTTTTACTGTGATTGAAGAAAAATCCAATTTCAACAATATACCTTTTGTTTTGCAAATGGAGTAAGATTCAAGAATTTTTCTTTTTGCACCTCTACCCCCAATAATAGGGGATTATTCTCTAGATCATTTTTTAAAAGATGGAATATCCATTTGTTTAAAAAAACTTTATTTTTTAAATTTTTACTGATAGGGAATCAAGGTGGGAATTATGCACAAAATCTATTTGTATAAGAAAAAAAATAAGAAAATATTTTTTTTGGCCATAATTTAAAAATAAGTGGTCTCTAAAACTTAAAGAATGTCCTCCAGGTTATCTGTAAAAGAAAGAAAGTAGCACTAATAGTCTTTTAGCCCCTTGGTTGCCTTAATAAGCCACGGATACGTCTGACAAGTGCTTGTATAAAACAATAGCGGGATCGAACTTTGGAATATAATCCTTCAATATCCAGAAGCTTCTTTTGCAGTGATTCACCGAAGGCATTGATGGCTTCAATTTGAAGCTAGAGGAAATGAAAAGGACATCTTTCAGAACAGCAATGTCAGGGTCATACTTTACAAAGTTTTAACTTTTTCACAATCTAAAACACCTCAGAAATTTTTAGATCAATTCAATCCTTTAATATATGTCAAGTTTACTTTATATTCACATTCACAACCTACAATTTTCTACCTCAATTGTTAGTGATATAATAGTTTTGAGGGGTTGAAAAAAGGGATGACAACGCTTCTAAACAGATCTACCACTTATATATAATGTATATGTAATATCCATATCTGTGATGTAATCAGTTTGGGAAACTCCTCTTAGAGAGATTCATTCCCGACTGGTACAGGTCAGTTTACTCATCTCTCACTTCTGTTCTTAGAGAGTTGCCTAGGGCAATAAGAATTTAAAGAACTTGGCTATGGTCACAGAGAGGTAGAACTTATATACCATTTCTTCTCGACTCCCAAGCCAATTCAGTCCGTCATCTGCAATATTTAAGAACCTCCAACAACAAAGTCAGAGACACTGAAACAGCTGTGTAACCCTAGGCAAGTCACTTAGCTTATCTGCCTCAGTTTTCTCCAGTACATAACAGGGAGAACCTACCTGGGGAAGGTTGTTCTGAGGATCAAAGGACATAATATCTGTAAAAGTACTTAGCATAATGCTTAGTTATATGCCTAATATACAACAGTCATTTAATAAATTCTTGTTCCCTTTTCTCCTTTAACTCCATGATACTAACATAAATCTATAACCCTAAATATAGCCAAACTTAAAATTAATATGATATCACAAAACAAGTCTGGACAAAAACACACAAATAAATCCTCTCAATAAAATAACTGTATAGGGGGCAGCTGGGTAGCTCAGTGGTTGAGAGCCAGGCCTAGAGATGGGAGGTCCTGGGTTCAAATCTGGCCTCAGACACTTCCCAGCTGTGTGACCCTGGGCAAGTCACTTGACCCCCATTGCCTAACCCTTACCACTCTTCTGCATTGGAGCCAATACACAATATTGACTCCAAGACAGAAAGTAAGGGTTTAAAAAAAATAAAAATAAAAAATAAAATAAAATAACTGTAGTCAAGCCTATGGTGACAACATGGCAACTGAGGCATGAATGCAAAGCTGAGCTACCTCTCCTTGATCCTGAATTAGATCCAAATTTCAGCAGATTTCTAAATTCTTCAGCAATGGTATCTATGTGTAGTGTGTAGGATGTCTAGCTCCAAGTGATTTGCTCTGGCACACCACTAGTGTGTGTCTACAGTGAGACGTTAAACCTACTCTTCTAGATTCCACTGCAGGGAAATGAAGCAAAAAATAAATGCAAAATACTGCTGCTCTTCAACTCCAATCAACCCTAGCAAAATGTTTTTATTACTATTTTATCATCAAGGACTACTTTCCAAAGTCATTAGAGTAAAAACTACTTAGGCTCTAAGTACATAAACAGGACTAATCAGGAGAAGCAAAACTATCAGTCCATCTAAAATGACTGATTTAGTATCTTTGAATATCTGATATGAATTATATTCTAGGGTATATTCTACCATATATAATTAAGATACAATTATAATTATATTCTAAAATATATATATTAACTTTTTTATTTTAAAAAATAATTTATGGGATCCACCTTACCTGCTCTATATCATGCTGGCTCACTCGAGTCAACCCACTTCTGAAATCCAAGTTTGTTTCTGAAGTAAAAGTATCTAGAAATAAAAATAAAGGTTTCTATTTTTATTATTTGAATGTTATCAATGTACATGAATAAAGAATTTAGATAATCTGATTTGCTACTTCTGTAAAAGCAAGAATGCACATGACAAAAATGTGGCTGGTTATATTTTTAATTACTATAGAAATAATCATCAATAAAGCATTTTATTAGTCAGTCAGACCCCAAAGCCCCATATGAATTTGTATAAAGAGGTATCCCATACTGCAAAAGCAGTACTCCGGGGAAAATGTATATCCCTGAGTACCCATATAAACAAAAAAGAGAAAAGAGGAGATTAACAAAAGAGGAACGCAACTAAAAAAATCAGCAAATTAAAAACCCTCAGATAAAAAAGCAAATTGGAAATCCTAAAAACCAAGGGAGAAATTAATAAATTGAAAGTAAAAGAACTATTGAACTAATAAATAAGACTAGGAGCTGGTATTTAAAAAATAAATAAAATAGATAAAGTATTGGTTAATCTAATTAAGAAAAAGAAAGACGAGAACCAAATTAACAGTACCATGAATGAAAAGGGTGGCCTCATTTCTAATGAAGATAAAATTAAGGTAATTATTAAGAATTATTTTGTCCAATTATATGACAATAAATAGAACAATTTAGGTGAAATGGATGAATATTCAAAAAATGTAAATTGCTTAGATTAACAGAAGAGGAAATAGAATACTTAAATAATCCCATATCAGAAAAAGAAATCAAACAAGCCATCAAAGAACTCCCTAAGAAAAAAATCACCAGAGCCAGATGGTTTCACAAGTGAATTATGTCAAACATTTAAAGATCAATTAACTCCAATACTCTACAAACTATTTGATAAAATAGGAAAAGGAGTCTTACCAAATTCTTTTTATGATACAAATATGGTACTGATTCCCAAGTCAAGAAGACCAAAAACAAAGAAGGAAAACTATTGACCAATCTCTTTAATGAACATAGAAGCAAAAATATTAAATAAAATACTAGCTAAAAAGCTACAAAAAGTTATCACAAGGATTATTCACTATGACCAGGTGGGATTTATACCAGTAATGCAAGAAAGGTTTAATATCAGGAAAACCATTCACATAATTTACCATATCAACAACCAAACTAATAGAAATCACATGATTATCTCAATAGATGCAGAAAAAGCCTTTGACAAAATACAGCACCCATTCTATTGAAAACACTAGAAAGTATAGGAATAGAAGAGCCTTTCCTCAAAATAATAAACAGTATTTATTTAAAACCATCAGCAAGTATCATCTGCAATGGGGATAAGTTAGATGTCTTCCCAATAAGATCAGGAGTGAAGCAGGGATGCCCATTAGCACCACTACTTTTTAATATTGTACTAGAAATGCTAGCAGTAGCAATTAGAGAAGAAAAAGAAATTGAAGGGATCAAAGTAGGCAGTGAGGAAACGAAACTATCATTCTTTGGAGATGACATGATGGTAAACCTAGAGAATCCAAGAAAATCAACTAAAAAATTAGAAGAAACAATCAATAGCTTTGGCAAAGTTGCAAGGTACAAAATAAACCCACATAAATCATCAGCATTCCTACATGTATCCAACAAAGCCCATCAATAAGAGTTAGAAAGAGAAACTCCATTTAAAATTACTCCAGACAAGATAAAATACCTGGGAATCTACTTGCCAAGACAACTACAAAACATTCTTCTCTCTCACACACACACACACACACACACACACACACACACACACACACACACACACACGATCTAAACAATTGGAAAAACATCAACTGCTCATGGGTAGGATGAGCCAATATAATAAAAATGACAATCCTACCTAAATTAATTTACTTATTCAGTGCCATACCTATCAAACTACCAAAACACTTTTTATAGAATTAGAAAAAAATTATAATAAAGTTCATCTGCAAGAACAAAAGATCAAGAATATTAAGGGAAATAATGAAAAAATGTGAAGGATGGAGGCCTAGCTTTACCAGAGATCTCAAACTATACTATAGAGCAGTGATCATTAAAACCATATGGTACTGGCTTAGAGACAGAAGGGTCAATCAATGGAATAAACTTGGAGTAAATGACAATAAGAAGATAGTATTCGAAAAACCCAAAGATCTCAGCTTTGGGGACAAAACCCCACTATTTGACAAAAACTGCTGGGAGAATCAGGAAACCGTATGAAAGAAATTAGGCTTAGATCAACATCTTACACCCTACACCAAGATTAACTCACAGTGGGTAAATGACTTAAATATAAAGAGGGAACTCATAAACAAATTAGGTGACCATAGAAAAGTAAGAAATTTAAGACCAAGTAGGAGATAGAAAACACTACAAAATGCAAAATGAATAATTCTGATTATATTAAATTAAAAAGTTTCTGTACAAACAAAACCAATGCAATCAAAATTAGAAGGGAAGCAACAAATTGGGAAAATCTTTATAACAAAAACCTCTGACAAAGGTCACATTTCCCAAATTTATAATGAACTAAGTCAGTTGTACAAAAAAATCAAGCCATTCCCCAATTGACAAATGGTCAAGGGACATGAATAGGCAGTTTTTAGATAAAGAAATCAAAACTCTCAATAAGCACATGAAAAACTGTTCTAAATCTCTCGTAATTAAAGAAATGCAAATCAAAACGACTCTGAGGGGGACAACTGGGTAGCTCAGTGGATTGAGAGTCAGGTCTAGAGAAGAGAGGTCCTAGGTTCAAATCTAGCCTCAGACACTTCCCTGACACTTAACCCCCATTGCCTAGCCCTTATCGCTCTTTGGCCTTGGAACCAATATACAGTATTGATTCCAAGATGTAAGGTATGGATTTAAAAGAAAAACAAACAACTCTGAGGTACCACCTTACACCTAGCTGACTAGCCAATATGGCAAGCAAAGGAAAATAATAAATGTTGGAGGGGATGTGGCAAAATCGGGACACCAATGCACTGTTAATGGAGCTGTGAATTAATCCAGCCATTCTGGAGGGCAATTTGAATTTGGAATTATGCGCAAAGGGCTTTAAAAGAATGCTTGCCCTTTGATCCAGCCCTACACACTGCTGGGTTTGTACCCTAAAGAAATAATAAGGAAAAATATTTGAACAAAAATATTCATAGCCATGCTTTTTGTGGTGGCAAAAAATTGGAAAATGGGGGTGGGGGGGAGTCCCTCAATTGGGGAATGGCTAAACAAATTTGGAATTGCTTGTCGGTTCTGGGAGGGGAAGGGAAGAGGAAGGGAAAGAAAATGAATCATGCAAACATGGAAAAATCTATTTAAATAAATAAATACAAAATTTCAAAAATTTTTAAAAGAGGTATCCCAGAGTGAAGTCAGTTTACAACTGAAGAGCACAGACATGGTTCAAGAATGGTCATCAGTCCAATACTGGAGTAGACAGGAAAGTCAGAGACCAAGTGAACAGAGGTATATGTTAGCCCAAGTATCTAAGGGTAGAGTATTGCAGCCCTAATAAAAAGTGACATACCTTATCCACAAGCTGGTTACCTCCAAGCCACATGAGGCATGTGACTGGCTTAGGGTTATTTAGTGGTTTATTGGCCACATAACTCTTTTTAAAAACCCAGGGAATTTGGGCTCTTTATACCTGCCTGCCTAAAAAAAAATGGCAAAAAAGAATCCTGGCTATGGCTCCTGGCTTCATTATGATTCCAGTCTACATTATTACAAAGTAAAGTTAAAACTCTTATTTGCCTAAAGCCTGACCCAAAAGCCTAAGATCCAAACCAATTCCTTTTTTCAGAAAATGGGAAAAAATTATTTAAAAGGCATAAATAGTCAGCAATATGAAATACTTCAGAATCTACCCACCAAGATATCCATAAGAACTATATGAACACAGTTTACAAACCCTTTAAAGAAAAAAGACAGAACAAAAAAACTGGAGAAATAGTCATTGCTCATAGGTATACAGAGCCAATATAATAAAAATGACAATTCTACCTAAATTAATTTACTTATTCAGCAACATGTCAAACTACCAACAAATTATTTTATGGAGTAGAAAAAATAATATTTATCTGGAAGAACAAATGGTCAAAAAATACGAAGGGTATGAATGAAAAATTTTTTAAAGAAGATAGCCTAGCAGTACCAAATTTCAAACTATATCACAAAGCAATAATCAAAACAATATGGCACTGGCTAAGAAATAAAAGGCTGGACCAAGTGGAATAGATTAGGTACACAATACTCAGAAGTCAAAGACCACAGTAATCCAGTATTTGGTTAAACACAAAGATCCAAGCTTTGGGGGAAAGAAATCCCTATTTGACAAAAATTGGTGGGAAAACTGGGAATTTGGCAGAAACTAAGTTGGCAAAGACCAACATCTCACAACATATATCAAGATAAGATCAAAATAGGTACATGACGAACATAAATGGTGATATTATAAGGAAATAATGGGAGCATAGACATTTTACCTTTTAGATTTATGGATGAGTTTATGATCAAACGATATAAAGATCATAGAAATATAATGGATAATTCTGATTGTAACTTAAAAGGTTTTGCACAGAAAAAATGAATGTAACAAAAGATAAAAGGAAAACAGGAAACTGGGGGGTTTGGAGGGGGATCTTCCAGCAAGTTTTTCTGATTGAGGCTATATTTCCCAAATTTATAAAAAAGAAGAGCCTTTCCCTAATTGAGAAATGGTCAAAGGATATGAACAGTTTTCAGAAGAAGAAAGCAAAGCTATCAAGAATCATATAAAAAGGCAAAATTTTTTTTTACCAAAACGGGACCTCCAGATAAGTAGGTAGTAATTAATTAGTTCTTAATGGCCATAATTAGATTGTGATAATGTGACACAAAAAGTTTTAAAAAATCTGTCTTGTCAAAACACAAAACTCATTCTCTTTAGGTATTTGTTTTACTATATTGAAATGCAATACATTGATAAAGATTTAGAATAAATCTTACCTTGTAGCCTCCTATTTTTAAATGAAGCTGTAGAAGCCAGTAGAGAATCTTGGCAATCAGTGGGAGTACATCGTAACAGATAGTATTCTAGGTGGCGCCAAAAAATAAATAGGCAGGTCTCTATGATGTCTACAGGTAAGACCTTAGGTCAAGGAAACCAGTTTTGTTAGGATTATTTTTTTAAGACTATAGCTTCCTAGGGCTTGCTAAAGTACAAACATTTCTTTTTAAATATTACTGCTGCTATAGATGTAGTGTAGTAGCACTATTCTCATTAGGATTTGGGGGGAGAAATTATGCATACACAATATTTAAATATTAAATAAACATACACATATATAATGGACTTAGTTTTAATCTAATAGTAGAAAAGACTTAAATATTATTAGGCATTAAGATAATGATGCATATGTTGAAAATATGAAAATCATTCAGTTAGCTGTTTTTGTTACAGATCAGTAGTTAGAAGCACTGCAGGATTATTAATGAGTTAGATATCTTGCTACAAGACTTGAGAACTGGAAGGACAGGGCATTACTGCAAGTTTTTGAGAGGGCAGACAAGAAGTAACACTGGAGAATAAGAACCAAGGAATCAGATGTAGGTACAAGGTAGTCTAAGGTGAATCATAAGCATGGTCAAAACTCTTTGTCACTCAGATGTTCTTCACATGCTGCTGCAGCTCTGTAACCAGTCCAAACAATTTTTAACCAATTAATCAGTATTGTTAGTTTCAATATACTATATTTAAGAGTCAGTGAAAATATTTCTTGTGTTCATTAGCTTGAAGAAAGAAACAATGGAAATTATAAGACTTCACATATATATACTCCAATTGCTCAATGAACCCATTCACAACAAGAATGATAATAATCCCATTATTGTCTGCCCTGTTCAAGTCACATCCAGCATAAATATATATGTATGTTCAGGGTTAGGTGCAATTTCTCAGGAAGGATGTTAGCAATCTACAGTATGTCCAAAGGTCAGTATGTATGTATGAATAATAAGTGAACTTGAAATGAAGGTGACATTCTTAAAAAATTCCATTTGTAAAAGGCAGCTAGGTGGTATTGTGAGCAAAAGAAGGTTAGAGCAAGTTGCAGAGGCATGAGACTAACAGAGAGAATTCTAGAATGGAAAAGTAAGGGAGAGACTGAGATTTAGGGGTCATGGTAACAGTGGATAAAGCACTGGGCCTGGAGTCAGAAAGACCTGATTTCAAGCACAGGCTCATATATTTACTACTTGTGTGATCCTAGGCAAGTCTGTTTGCCTCAGCTCCCTCAAACATAAAATTTGGGATAATAATAGTACCTATTTCACAGGGAAGTGAGAATCAAATAGTATTTGTAAAGTGTTTAGCAAAGTTCCTGGCATGTAGCTAGGGCTTAATAAATATTTATTCCATAACCCTCCCCCTCTCTAACAGGGAAAGTCAAAAAAAGAGCAGTGTATCATTTGGTTTCTCCAAAACTCTTGAATCCTCTCCTTGCACCCCGACCAGTTTTTCTTAAAGAAAATTTCAATGAAAGGGGATAATTTATTTTCCATCAAAATGTAAAATCTCAGTCATCTCTATTTAATTTCATCTTGTTTCCAGCAAACTCCTCTCTGCTTCTTATTTCAAACCACTGTTCTAACCTATAAAAATATTCTTTAGTTTGATCACTCAACATGTTATCTAATACTCTCCACTTCTCCATCATCTAAAGACCTGATAACCATAGGTTCTGTGTCTTTATCCAAGTCTCATACAAATCACAATAGCCATGTGTCCTATGCCTTCATTCAAAGTACTGATAAAAGTGTTCAACAAGGAAGGTCCAAGGACCCAAGTCAACATTTTTTAACTAGATTCAGCTATTTAAGCCAGCTAGACCACATTTAACCAGATTTAGTGTAAACTTTACAAATAGTCAACTATTAAAATTCCAGTTTTCTGCTGCATTCCCCATAGTTAACTAGGTCAGCAACCTGTTGATAGACTGATTAAATGGTAAGGAAATTGTATTGTACAGCTACTTCTTCAGAGTACCTCTAAGGTACCTCTTACAGCTCCAATTACATTCAACTGACTATTGTCACTGCCACCTTTTTAAGTTTTTAGTGTAGTTTTGTGAAGGAGAAATAGAAGAGAAATGGTAAGGAAGCCATCAATCTTCTTAACTATAATACATCATTAAAAGATGGCTCCTTAAAGCCAAAGGGTAAGAGCATCCTTGGTCTGGTAATTATAAAGAAGTAACTCATCTCAATGAGTTTGGGGGGGGAGGGGGAGAGACCAAAGGAAGTCTTCATAACTTTGTTTGTAGGAAAAAAAATACTCTTTCCAATTAGAATTCTTCACCAATTTTTAACTCCTCTCCTACAGCTGACCAGGAGGAGAAAGCCATGAAAGTGTAAAGTTACCGTATCTGACCCCCTCTGAAGAAGCTGCCTTCTTGAATGGCATGTTCTCCAGAAAGAGAAAATGGCCAAGAGCAAGGCACAACTTTTGGAAAGAGATGTGGAAGGGACTTGCAATCTTACTCTTACCCTGAAAGAGGAACAACTGTTTATTCTCTTCAAGTAAAAGAAAAAAGAATGTTTCTGACTGCCATGGGAAAGATCAAAATATAAAAGTCTTAGGAATATAGGAGAGAAAATGAAAAGGCAGGCTTAGTGGCAGAGCTTACTCAACAAATAATCCTGAGTTAGTGACAAGAGCCCCAGAGCAATGGACAAGGAGAATAGAGATCCCTGTTGGGCTACCTCTGACCCTACAAAGAGTAAAGCTCAGCTGACAAGAAATGGTAGTGGGAGGATGAGTATTCCTATCTTTCCCTCACAATCCTCCCCAATGCTCAAAACTTTGTTCTGAGATAGGCAGGGTCTAGATGCCTTCTTGGAACTCACTGTGGGATTACTGAACACATTTCAGTAGTGCATTCACAATACTTTGAGCTGGAAGGCTCTAAAAAATACTTTGGTTTGGAAATTAACTGTACACAAACATAATTCAAGGACCTATGTAAATGGTGAACTTCTTCCACCAATGATGAAACAACCCATTTATAATTTCCAATGTTAAAAGCCTGAGGCCTAAGGAAATTAAGTGACTTATCTAAGGTCACTTGGCTACTAAGGATAAGAGGCAAGATGTTAACTTTGATACTGCAGCCTGCCAAGTTCAATGTGCTTATCCATTACACCATGGTGTCCCTCAGATAGAGATTGAATTTAGAGGGGAAAAACTCCCTCAACCACTTTCAATTCATTAAGTTGTTTTGGTGTTCAATGAGAAAATAAATAAGAATACAATAGCTTTCAATAGACCTCAGCAAGTTTTCTCATACTACACCTTTCAAGTTTTACTATTATTTGATTAAGGATACAAGAACAAAGAGACAGCAATATAGCTCTATTGTTGATCAATTTCACCAAACGCCGTCTTGCCAAGATGTACTTCTGGGAAGTGGAGATTTTATCGACCCCAGCTGGCATCACTGACTGGCACAACTGCAAAGAAGAGGATGCATCATGAGGTATATAATACAATGTCAGCAATTTTTCTGGCATGCAATATGTACAAAAGACTCATCCAGTGTAGTCACTTTTATCATCTGCTCCAGAAATAATGATACTTCAGTGCTAATGATTTGTTTCTGCTTTTCACCAACTTAGAACTATTTTGACACTTTATATCTAAAGTAATTCTAACTGGGTTTTGTTATCTTCTTTTCCCCTACTTTTCCCATCACTTTAATTTATTGATTTCTTTCCAGATGCTACTGCTCAATCATTTTAAGTCATGTCTGACTCTTCATGACCCTATTTGGGGTTTTCCTGGGATTCCTCCATTTAGGGAGTGGTTTCCAAATTCCTCTCCAGCTTTTGAGGCAAAGAGGGTTAAGTAACTTGCACAGGGTCATATCGTGTCTGAGGCCAGATGTGAACTCGGGATTTCCTGACTCCATTCCTGGTGCTCTTTGCCACCTAGTTCCTCAAGTTCTTCCCAAATATTTGCTGGTAATTAATTTGTAATCTGCTGTGTCACCTGTCTCTTTACCTTTAAAGAGACAGTGCATAAAAGCTAAGGACTAAAATATCTAAGACTTGGGTACCAAGGAGGATTGGCTTCAATGTCTAGCAGATCAAGAAGTCTATCTGGAAACCATCTGACTGACAAAAGCAATTAATAAATTAGTATATTGTAAAAGTACTAAACTTCTTTTCACAGCCTTATTTGTTAATTTTACAGAGACCAGTATCTATCCTATATTGATAGTGAAAGGACATTCACATTGATAAGATCACAGATCCGTTGAAGCACATAAGCAAATATCCTCATTTGGAAACTTTTAATACATCAAAATTATTTGATAAACCTGATTAGCAGACTTTTTTATTTTAAAGTAAAAAGGACTAGGTAACTCATCTAAAGGAATCAACAAAGCAGGATAACATCACAAAAACTCCAAAAACTGTAAAGTGAAGATATTGTTTCTGAAAATAAACTTTTAGCTTTAATTAATTCCTTGAGTTTAAAACTTTAATAGATGAATTTCTGTTGACATCTCTATAGGATATACACTACATGGCAATTAGTTATTTCATGCTTAAATAATGGTCCTTATAAGAAGATTAGTTCTCAATCATAAACCATAATTTCATCAGTATGGAATATATTACTAGCACCTACCAGCAAATTACAGAAAGCAGACATTTAAATGTTTATTGCATTGATCTGAAGTTCAGAAAAAGTATGACTATACCCAAAGTTTAATGATGGGAGGTGATGGTCAGGGAGTGGTACAGTTTCATGAGACAGATGTAAGCTACTATTATCTCAGTGTTGCTGAGGTAGAGTGGAAATGGAATGCATATAATTGTGATTTGGCCACAAGAAATTTTCTACAATGACTAATCCTACACAGTATCATCTTTGGCCTTGGTCTAGTCATAATAAGCTCTGCCAACTTCTGACTGCCAACTCAGACCAACTTCAGAGTTCAATTTGACTCTACTACTACCACCATCATGACAACTAACAATAACAACTACAACTACTAATTAGGTTCTTTACTATTTCTACTCCTCATTATGTGTTTTTAATTGCCTTATCAATCTATTCTATGTAGATGTCTATAGATTTATAGATATAGATAAGTCTCTATTATCTATACCTGACCATTCTCTCTCTCTCTAATATGTACACACACACACATATAACCATTATCATTATTAGAAAACTATAGTGTCTTATATTTGTAAAATGAATAAATCATTTCCTACAACATTGCAAGGTGATGTTTAATGATTAATTCCTTTAACAAAAAGAAAAAAAGAGAGAACCCATGAATAAAATGCACATTTTTATAGGATATCCCATTTAGACAACATGTATAACTTTAATGAAAATTATAAAGGCACAATGAAAACTTATCTAAGAAATAATCTTTAAAGGAAAGGCAGCTACCTAAAAAAACTAATTTCCTTGGTAGAGATTTTTGACTATGAGCTACTAAGAATACTTATTCAAAGTTACCATTTTCCCCCTGGATGCTGGTTTCCATGAGGTGTTCCCCATAATCACATTTTACAAAAGAACTGTTAGGTTTACAGGGTTCAATTAGAACATTAAAGCATGATTTCATAAGTTGCCCACAAGAATCACTCTCATCCCTTTAAAATCACTCTTCATCTATCATCTTTGTTCAGTTATCTTTAAAAACAGTACCATTTTTCTTTATCAACAAAACATTTTTTCTCAATTTATCTTTCCCAGAAAGGCTAAGCAGTTTATTATAGATTACATACCTCTTTTATCTCATCTGGGGGGAGCTGTTCTACATTCTGTAGCTTGTTGACATTCTGTCGATGACTGTCATAATAAGTGAAGAAATCATTAGCACTTTGTTTCAGCAAGTAGACAATAATGCCCAAACCAGGTAGACGCCAATATGGAACCACTGGAGCTTGAGTATCTAAGCAGAAATGACAAAATAAGAGAATATTTAACCCACAGTTAAGGTTAGGGTTACATTAATCAAGAATCTACAATGACCAATTCTAATATATAGGAAATCCATCAAATATGAGAGAGAGGTGGCACTTGAAAACGCCTTGATAGCTACCACATTCCCACTGATAAATATGGTTCATTATATGACTAAAAACAATTAAAGAAGAACAACTAGTAAGTATGGTGAAGAAACTGGAAACCAAAGTCAACATTTATATAACACTTTAAGGTTTTTGAAACAGGTTTACATAATCTCATTTAATCCTTACTACAGGAATTACTGTTCTTATTCTACAGGGAGACTGAAGCTCAGAGAGGTTAACTGACTTGCCTATGATCACAGCTAAGAAGGAAGAGCAAGAATCAAAATTCCTGATTCCAACTCATGATCTTTCTACTCTACCATACTGTTTCTTCTTTATGAGTATTAAATGAAGTAAGCTAAGATAACTTATTAGAGAGGATATTACTGGGATTGTGAAAGTCCTCTTCAAGTATCTGAAATACTATTGTGTGAAGAGGGATTATATTTGATTACCTTTACTCCAGAGGATAAAAGTAGGACCAATAGATAAAAGTTATATAAAGGAAAATTTAGGATCAATTTAAAGAAAAACTGCCTTAAAATTAGACCTGTACAAGGGTGGAATGAACTGCTTTATGAAACACTGAGCTCTCTACATCAACAGTATTCAAGCTCTAACTAGATTACCACTTGTCATGAATGTTGTGGAGTTCAAATGTAGATTGAGATAGATGCTTTCTGAGGTACCTTCCAATACTCAGATTCTAGAATTCTAGTTGTGTTGGGTTTATTTTTAATTTTGTTTCTCTCATTCTAGTTACTATATTGTCATCCTAAAACTATTTATTACTTTCAGTTTGTATTACTTCATTTTGGTGAGGGAGAGAAAGATCTTTTTACTTGCCAGTGGGCAATAAATCCTATAGAAAGACAAGTTATTGTCAATGCTATGAAATATTAAGTTCCATTTTATCTAGCTTGGAAAGAGATATTTGTGGTAATGAAATAGGGGGAAAAAATCCTTGTTGAATTGAATTAAAATGAAATAAGGGAAAGGAAAAGGAAAAGCATTTATACAGGGCCCACTAAATGCAAGGGCACTATATTAACAACTTTACAAATGTCTCTTGATCCTCACAACAGTCTTATGAGGTTATTATTATTATCCTCATTTTACAGTTGAGGAAACTAAGACAAACAAGTTTTATGACTTGCCCAAAGTCACATAGCTAATAGTCTACAACCTTAACTGTATTTCAATTTAAGAAAAATTCTGCTGCATCAGTTTTAAATAGTTGATGACAATTTTGTCAGGGGCCAAATTGAATGTTAATCCAAATTATACTTAATTATTCCTCTTTCATTCTTTGGTTTCAAAGAAGAGGAACAAAGTTCTCATGATCAAAAGGAATTAAAATGAATACTCAAAACAAAAGCTGTACTGGTATTTATTCAAAGGCTAACTACTTGAAATACAAGTTTTATTCAACTCAACATAGACTACAGGGAAAAAGTTGACAGGAAGAAATCACTTTTTATATATCTTTAAAAACTTTATTTCCATATTATTTGAATGTGATTTTTGGAAGTTAAGTATAGGAGGAAAAGGGCACAAGTCTTTTTCCCCTACTTATTTTTTATTTTATTTTTACCAATTACATGTAATGAGTTTTCCAGAATTATATGATCCAAATTATCTCTTTCCCTTCTTCCCTATCCCCCTTCCCAGCGCTAGTAAGCAATTGCAGTCTTTTTAAAAATAATTTGTGAGTCACTAACTGTGTGAGCCTGGACAAGTCACTTAACCCCTAATGCCTAGTCCTTAATGCTCTTCTGCCTTGGAACCAATATACAATATTGACTTTAAGATGGAAGGTAAGGGTTTATTTAAAAAATTTTAAAATTAAAAAATTTTTAAAGTAATTAATATTACAATAGTTTGCTAGAGGAAACATTATAAAACTTCTGTTGTTAACAAAGAAAAAATTTTTATTTCAATCTCTGTGAAGGAAAGGGAATTCCCCCTTAGAAGGGGGGAAGTCTCTCCTTAGAAGAAGAGAATCACAGGGGATTCACACTGCCTACATTTCCTCCTGAAGTGTTTATCGTCTCTCTTCTACATTTTGATATCTAAAAAGAGTTTTTACCTTGTAAAAAGAGATAGAATTTAATTTATTGGATTATTAGAGAGAATTCTAAGGCTGCTAACTGGAATACCAGGTCTCTCTCTGTGACCAATTATGAGCAATTTTGAAAGATTTCTCCTGAAGGAGGGAAGAAAAACTTCCATTAAAGGATTTTGGTACTAAGCTGCTTTGAAGAATAGAGGCCAGAGTTAAGAACTATATTTATACTCTGTGGTGGTTTCTGTCTACAAGAAAAGATTCAAGGTCAATTGACATTTATTCTTCTTAAGTCTAAAGTAAATAAACTAGATAAATTAAATAGAAATTGTTAATAGTAAGATAACGAAACATTTGCATTCTAAACCATAAATTAAGTCAATTCTATCACTTGCTCAAGGAAATGATTTATCAATTTACTTCCCTACAGGCCTACTCCTTTTCCAAACCATCCATATTATTTTCTCTCTATATATTAGAATATGAAGTAGCTGGGTCACTCCATGGATAGAGGGCTAGGCCTAAAGTCAGGAATATGTATCTTCCCGAGATCAAATCTGGCCTTAGACATTTACTAGCAATGTGACAAGTCACTTCACCCTGCTGGCCTCAGTTTCCTCATCTGTAAAATGAGTTAGAGAAGAAAATTATAAACTACATCAGGTTCTTTACCTAGAAAACATTAAATGGAGTCAAAAAGAGTGAAACTAAACAACATGAGCTCCCCAAGAGCAAGGGCTGTCTTCACTTTTGTATTTGTATTCCTAGTATTCAGTACTTATAAGTAACTGCTCATAATTGCTTATGTATCTAATGTATGTATTTAAATCTTGCTCGATGGGGCAACTGGATGACTCAGTGGATTGAGAGCCAGGCCCAGAGATGGGAGGTCCTGGGTTCAAATCTGAACTCAGACACTTCCTAGCTATGTGACCCTGGGCAAGTACTTGACCCCCATTGCCTAGCCCTTACCTCTCTTCTTTCTCAGAACCAATACATAGTATTGGTTCCAAGACAGAAGGTAAGGGTTTTAATTTTTTTTTAATCTTGCTCCATATGTATACTTTACAATTCCATACCAATATTAATAAATAGCTCTTAAGTCTACAATTATGTAAAAGTCACATATGAATCGAGGTTATGACCTATTTACTCAACCAATGGCACCTAAGGAAACTTTCTTGCTCAGATTATGAGGTCAGCCCTTATAACCCATCCATTTGATCAGTTTTTTCAAATTTATTGCCCAGTGCCTATAAGAAAATAAATGCCTCATCCCACTAACCTAGAAAAATTCCATCTATATAAGATGAGAGGCATAGTGGAAAGAGCTGATCTTAAAGCAGTAAAGTCTATATTCAAGTCCTCTACCATGTCCTGATCCTGGGTACAGTCCTAATAAGTCACTTAACCTCTAGGTATCCAGCACAGAAGATGCTGACTTAGATTGGTAGAAAAATTTTCTCACTTGGGAATTTTTGCTAGCAAAGAAATTACAGGTTCAGTTCCAGTGTCAAGACAGAGTATGAAGTCCAAGGTTCAAAATTCCATTTATACAAGAGTAACAGCAAACATCGCTTCTACTACTTTGAGAATGATGAAAACAAGACTATAGAGTAAACTAGAAACATGTCAAATAATCAAACCAAGTTAAGTAAGTTATCATTTGTCTACTCCAAATAATTTAAGTACATCCCTCTGCAGAATATTAAAGTTAAACATCTGAAGGAGAATGAGGCAATTTATTTCATTGTACCAGCTCAGCCAATGAATACCAGAATTTTTCTTTCCAGGTAAAGTAACCTATATTTTCCACAGGGCAATGAGAAACTTTGCCTTGTCTTCAAATGTAATTTTGGAAACAGTCACAGAATTTTAGAAGTAATCTAGTACAAGTCCTTCATGTCATAAATTAGGTAACTGAGACCCTGAGAAAGTGACTTGCCTAAGATCATACAGCTAACTCATAGAAGAGTCGGAGCTAAAATCTCCTAAAAGTTTTAAAGCTAGGAATGCTTCAAATGACTCACTAATGGCACAGTTAGAATGATCTTATTAGTCACCAAAAAAGTACCTATTCACTGTACTAAATAAGATAATTTTATACATGGTAGAGAAAAATGGAAATAGTTTAGAATTACAAAAGTGAATTTCAACAGTGTAGTATCTTCCTGTCAAACATGTGAATCATTTCAACTTAGCATAATAAATATTTGTTGATATAAATGATGAAACCCAAGTATTTCAGATATCACAGTAAAATTTGTAAACATAACACTGTAGAGTTGCCAGTGCCCCTTTCTTGTGTCATCAAATGCATGGAAGACCTCTAGAGAATACCCAGACTAACCATGTTAGTAAACCTATGGCAGAGGGGGCTGTTCCCCTCTTCTTCTCCACCCATGCCTGAAGACACCCTTCCCTCTGTCCAGCAGCCCAACAGGAGCACTTCCTCCCTCCCCTATCTGGGGTAAGGCAGGGGGCTCACAGGTAGCATGCAGTTTGGGCACTCAGTCTCTAAAAGGTTCACCATTGTTGGCCTAACCCAAACCATAAACCTATTCCCCACACCCCTGCTTGTGTCACCCAGCATGTCATATTAGTCATGGTATGAGGGGACAATATATATTTTAATCACTATGAAGCATTTGAGAGGAAAAATCTGGACTCAAACACTTTCTAGCTATGTGACCATGGGCAAGTCATTTAATCCCAGTGCCTTAGCCCTTATCACCCTTTTGTTTTAGAATTGATAAGAACACAGAAGGTAAAGATTTAAAAAATCTTGCTGATATCTTTTTAGGTAAGAGCACTTTATTCTACCCTCCAATCCACAGGCTGAGGATCATTATGTTGTTTCTTTTTATTCTAATTCAACTATAAAAATTAGATTTATGTTGAAAAGCAATTGTATTTATGCCAACTTCAGTATCACAGGGGACATACTTAGAATTTACTTAAAAAGAGTTAATCATCTCATTCAATCAAATATAAACAGAATTCTGTCATAAGCACTTAAATGACAAATTCGTTTCCAAACTTGGAAAATAGGGTAACAATTCCTACCTTGTCGTGGTCCATCTCTGTTAATAGTTTCAGAAAGGCTAGGAGTGAAGAGACATACTGCATGCTGGAATGTTGGAGAACTCTGTAACATGAGTGACTGGCAATATTCCATGACATTAGCACAAATCTACAGGGGAAGAAAGGTAGGCACAAGTATTATACAAATTATACAAATAAATTATACAAAACAAAACAAAGAGGCACAATATATCTCTGCAAAATCTACCCATTCATTTCTAAAAGTATTACAAATTAATAACTATCAATATATAGAATACTTTCAAAATCCTTACTCCTCTTACCTGTTGCATAGCCAATTCAATCTCATCTTTCTTGTTCACTCTATCTCCTTCCACACCATCTTGAAACTTAAATTGCCGAAGTCTGTCTGAACCACCAAAGCGACTTAATAGTCCTAAGCATTGGCGCTAAAAAGAAAAGAAAGAAAATCAAGTAAATAGGCTTAAAAGTCAAACTATAAAATCAATTGTACAGATATATTTGCTTCCTAAATATTTTGAAGTAAAAAAAAAAAACAAAAAACCTCATCCACCACACATCCAAAAGTAGAAAAATGTTAAAGCATGTAAATACATCCTCAAAACCAAAGTGTAAAGAATAAATGTTAAAAAAAGGAAATCGTTGTTACAATAGCTACGTCAAACAAATTCTCAAATTAATCTTATCTAAAAAAATGTAGTTCACTCTGTATTCTGAGTCCGTACATTCCCCCCCCCAAGTTCTTCTAAAACCTCAATCATTTCTTCCACCATGATAGTATTCCATAAAATTCACACACCCACTCATTCAGCTATTCCCCAACTGATGGGCATCCCCTCAGTTTCCAATTTTGCCCATCACAACAAGGGATTCTAAAAATATTTTTGTATTTATGAGTCCCTTTCTCCTCACTGTTTGACTTTCTTGAGGTATAGCCCTAAGAGTGGTATCATTAAGTAAAAGATTACAATTTAATAGCTTTAGGACATAATTTCAAACTGCCTTGAAGAATGGCAGACCTGTTCACAGCTCTACCAACAGTGCATTAATGAACTTATTTGCCCATGGCCCCTTCAGGATTGTCATTTTCTATTTTTTGTCAACTTCATCAATCTCATGAGTATTATTAGATGTGCTCAACTGTTCTATTCCCAAAGGGAAGCAGAATCATTAGGAAGAAACCACAATGCTTTTAAAAATGAGTATTAAAAAATTCATTTTTTTTCAAGAGAATGAAGATAGGTCACAATATAAAAACTGACAAGGTAAAGAGTCATAAAAAATAACTGACCAATAGAAACCTTGGTTCTTTCTAATAGATCTGAATCTAAAAGCAACTAGAATAATTCAACAAATATAGTGTCCACAGTCTGGCTTTTCATTACCGAATCATAATACATATCTATATACCATCACACAAAACTAGCATAGTAATTTAGAATATGGTAGTCAAATTTGAGAAGATTTCATATATATTACCACAAAAGAAACATGGAATTTAAAAGAAACAAAGTGAAGGCTTTGCACAGTGGCAATACTGTAGCCAAAGAGGTTTTTCCAAGGTGCAATTATTACTAAAAGAAACAAATTACCTGGAATCGCCCTATGTGTCCCTGTAGCTCCATCAACGACCCTTCCGTGACATCAACATCTAGTTCACTTAGCACCCCTACAAAATATATGTGGAGTGTTTTTTAATTATAATTTTATAATTAATAGAATGAAAACTTCTGGCAGATTTCTTAAGATTTATATACCCTTGTGTGTACTTAGACGAATCTTTGAAATAAATATTTTAAGGAATTTGAATTTTAGTGCTCAGACATGAAAAGATCATCAAATGAACATGCAAAGTAAAAAGGAAACTTGAGACAATTAAGTTGCCATAAAATAAAGCTATTTTTAAAGTTTTGAGTAAAATTTCAGATATGTTCATCATCCAAAAAATTGACTATGCAAAACCAATGCAACCAAAATTAGAAGGAAAACAACAAATTGGGAAAAAAAATTTTATAACAAAAACCTCTGACAAAGGTCTCATTTCTCAAATTTATAAGGAGTTAAGTCAATTAAACAAAAAATCAAGCTATTCCCCAATTGACAAATAATCAAGGGACAGGAATAGGCAGTTTTCAGATAAAGAAATCAAAACTATGTGAAGACTGGATTTAGCTCTCCCCTGATTTTAACAATGAAGATACTTAGCTCTTCCTTTATCGTTAAAATAAAATTGTAATCTCCTGATTGTAACAATGAAGGTACTTAGCTCTTCCTTTATAGTGAAGCTAGAATTGTAATCCAGAATCTATTTTTAGATTTTAATCCACAAAAAAGGTGATAACTCAGTATTTGAAGTACATCTAACCATTTTAACTACAAAAGGTTAACTACAAAAGGTGTTAAGTAACTTAACCAAAGAAGGTGTGAACTAAAGAGTGGACAGTCCTGAAGAAAAGCTGATAGGTAGATGTGAAATTTCTCTCTCTCTCTCTCTCTCTCTCTCTCTCTCTCTCTCTCATCCCTTAATATCTTCCTTCTATTGTAAATATTGTAAATAAACTACCATAAATTCTATTTACTTTAGTAATTCATTTGGGGATTTTAGAAATTAAATCCCTGGCGACCACCTATATAAGTATTCAGAGTACAACCACAATTAAATCTAACAGCTATCAATAATCAAAAATTGAATACATCAAATCTGAAATATAAATCTTCTTTCTCTAGCTAAATATTACTAGTAATTTTTTAAATTTCCAATTAATTTTTCAGTATGGATTAAATTCCAACTTCTTGAATAATTCCAACACCAGGTTTGTTTTCTTCTTCTTCATCATTTGGAACTTACAAGTTTCCTGTCCTCTTTGACTTCTTTTCCTCTTTGACTTCTATTCCATACCAATCATCTACCACCAGCACAGATATAGCATTGACTAAGTCACTACAAAATTATGGTCTTCCTCTGAGATCTTAACCATGGCATGTGCTTTGTGTGTCACAGGGTAAATGGTGGAATTGGCATTTAAGATGAGTTTCAAAAGAAACCAAGGATCTACTACCTCCAAAGAAAGAACTGTTACAAGTCAAATGGATGCAAATCAAAGCATCCTATCTTTCACGTCATTGTATTTATGGTTTTATTTTGAGTTTGGTTTTCTAAGAGTGTACTCTCACACAATGGCCTATATGTGTGTTTTGCATGATAATACATTTATGGCCCAGAATAAATTACTTAACACCCCTAAAGGAGGAATGGAGATGGTTTGGATCTTATAATTTTGGAAAACATGTTGAAAATTATTATTACATAGAATTGGGAAAATCAAATATCTTTGAAATAAGACAAATAAATAAAAATTAAATAATTAGATGAAACCAGTAATCTAAAAGGTGGAGATAAGGAAAAAGTGCATTTCCAGGAGAAGGAGCAGTAAGATGATCAATTTGGCTAGAGTGCAGAGAATGGCAAGGGAAGTTAAAGCTGGGGAGGGAGTTTAGGGTAAAAGAAAGGAATTTAAATAGCACAGGAATGTATAGTTTATTTTATAAGTGATAAGGAACAACTGGTTTATTCATCTGTTGCTGTTCAAGAGTTCAGTTGTGTCTGATTCTTTATGACTTGTGAACCATGATGGCCATCAGGTTTTCTTGGCAAAGACACATGAATGGTTTACACTTCTTTCTCCACTGGATTAAGAAACAAAAGTTAAGTGACTCACCCAAGGTCACAAAAATATTGTCTGAGACTGGACTTCAATTGAACTCAGGTCTTCCTGACTCTAGGTCCAGCATTCTAACCACTAGCCATTTACCTGGCTCAAGGAGGAGTTTATTCATAGGAACATCTAATCAGCAATGGATAAAAATGTGCTTCAAGAATAATTCTTTGGTAGCTGGACAGAGGTTACATTAGAGAGGGAAGAGATTTATATCAGGAAAACCAATTAGGAAACTATTGCAATAGTCCAAGACCTAAGAAACAGTAACTTCTCACCAAAACTGTATTGATTTGGACAGATAAAACCTACACCCATAGAACAATTCATCAATCAATCAAAACCCCTTTATTAAGCAGTGACTGTGTCAGTGCTCTAAGTCAATGGAATACAAAGAAAGGTAAAAGTCCTTGCCCTAGATAGAGGAGGCATGCTAATGGGGGAGACTATATGTAAAAACTACTGGGAGCCTGGGAAGAGCCTAATAGGAGTGATATTTGAAGGAAACCAGAAAAACAAGGGATGGAGAAAAAGGGGAAGAGCATTCCAGAAATGAGGGACAACCAGTAGAAAATATGTGCAATGTCATGTGCAAGGAACTACAAGCAGACCACCTCAGCAAAATCATAGAGTACTGGAGGGGAGGTAAAGTATAAGAAGATTAGAAAATTGAGAGGGGTCACCGTATATGATACAGAACAATCAAATATTAAATTGTATGGAGGATCACAGATACTAGAAGAATTCAGAGGAAAAAAGGGATGTGGACTAGAGACAATGAGAGATGGCTCTAAAGAAGAGATGAAATTTATAATAGGTCTTGAAGGATTGCTAAGATTTTAATAGATGAAAGAGGGAGAGAGAATTCCAAACAGGAGATGCACAATGAACAAAAGCACGGAAGATGAAAGCAGGAGCCAGAAGTTTGCCAGCTCAGATGAAAAGTTCCTCAGTAAAGCAAAAAGAAATTAGAGGAGAGGAAAAATGAATCGATGCATACTCAAAATTCTTAAGATGTCATCTATCTTGCTTTGCATTTGTTCCCCAGTTGTTTCATATGTACATATGATCTTTCCCTAAGTAGGCTAAGTCACATAAAGCCAGGATCCATGTCTTCTTATTTCTTCCTTCTCTAAGGCATCTATTATATTATATCATATTTTATACAAAGTAAACACATGAAAATCACATCCAGAATGACTTCTTGCTCTGAATACCACCTTTTCACAATAACCATGAGTCTAAATTAGGTCAATGACGATCTAAAAGCTGTTTCAAAGTTTAACCAAAGGAAATGAAATCCATGTAATCATACTGCCAAAGACTGAAAATTTTAGTCCACTTCAGTTAAATGGGCACAATAGTATCACTGGTATCAATTTCTTTTTTCTTTCTTTTTTAAAAAGTCCTTATTTTTTGTCTTAGAATTCTAAGCCAGAAAGGCAAAGACTAGGCAAATGCAATGAAGTAATTTGCCCAGGGTAATAAAGCTAGGAAGTGTCTGAGGCTAAATTTGAACCCAGACCCTCCCAACTCTGGGTCTGGTGTTCTATCTACTAAACCTCTTAGCTGCTCCTCAATTTCAAATAAATAATCTACAACAGAACATTGAAAAATGATAAACACACACAGCAAGTCTGCAAGAGAATATTAAAAGTCCATCTAACACAATTAGCTCACCAGGCAATGCAGCTTTGCTGATGATTCCTGTGAGAAGAGCTAGCTCTTGCAGGGAGCCTGCACTGACATCCTGACAGCGTAATATTGCTTGTATGGTGTCAGAATGGGAGATGAGAAACTGCAACACCTAAATTGAAAAGAGAATAAATGGAAGAAAACAAAAGAGAAGAATACAAGTGAGGGGTTTTCTTATAAATTATTAGTTTTTAGCAACAATTAACTATGCCTTTCAATAAACTGAGTAGAATCATTAAATACAAGAACTTTTCCAGATTCAATCTATGGTTTCATCAAGCTTCCAGGTATATAAAATCTCTTCATCTATCTGTGCTCGCTTCCTCAATAGATAGATAAGATAGATAGTCAGAGATAGAGATAGAGATAAAGATAGAGATAGAGATAGATATCACTATCTGCTGCAAAGAGAAAGAAAAGCTATGAAACCCCTCTTGCACTTAGACGCCCTTCTTTCTCTAAATCTTATTTGGAACAGACTTTATTTTTTAAATAAAACTCATAGTATTCCTGGAGATGTTGGCTAACTCTAGGGAATAACACAAATTTTAAGTACTGTTATCTCTAATCTCACGAAGAAATTTATAGGCTAGATTTTATTTAGGTTAAAAGAAAATCAGAAAAAGAGTGAAAAAGAATTTACTGTTCTTCAATGCTGCAGGAATAGACAAACCATTAAACAAGGATTGTTTGTTTTTTACCTTTATAAATTATCTTTTTTTTTTCAATTCCATGTAGAAACTATTTTTGGCAATTGTTTTCTGATATTTTATGATTCAGATTCTCTCTCACCCTACACCCACCCTTCTCTCAGGCAATAAATAAACTGCTACAGATTATATATCAGTGATTTCATGCAATATAAATTTCCATATTGCTCATGTCATGGCAGAAGTCACATATCACATGTAAAATAAAAAACTCATTTTTTTAACCTTTTAAATTGTATGAAAAAAGGCAGTGTGGCATAGGTGGAGAGACTGATGTCAAGAAGTTCCTTCCTGATACATACTGGCGGTGTCCACAAAAGTAGATTCTATTATCACCTATTAGTCCCTGCTTGTCCCTGCTACACACAACAACACTTTATGACACAGTTCTCTTTAATTATTTCATACATGTTAAATCTTGACTGTCCATTAAAAATCTAAGTTTCTCAAGGGCAGAAAACTTAGCCCAGATAGTAATAGCCTGCTTATCTGGAGATTACACTTTGAAAAGCATCTTCTAAATCAAGTCAATGGTTGTTATGCAATTGTGTCCAACTCTTTGTGACCCTGTGAACCATACTGGCCATGGGGTTTTCTTGGCAAAGACACTGGACTAGTTTGCCATTTCCTTCTCCAGTGGATTAAGGTAAACCGAGATTAAGTCACTTGCCTGGGTTCACATGGATTAATAAGTATCGAAGGCCAAATTTGAACTCAGGCGTCAAATATACAAAAGTACTAAATATAGAGTTGGTTTGCATATTATTTCATTAACATAAGGGAACTCAATGAGAAAAATTCTTCAACCAATATTGATCAGAAATTATTCTGTGGGCATCTAGGTGGTTCAATGGATTAAAAAAAGCCAGGTATGAAGATAAATGATCATCTTATGTTCAAATGTGGACAAGTCTTCCTAGCTATGTGACTCTGGACAAGTCACTTAACTCCAACTGCCTAGTTCTAACCACTCTTCTGCTTTGGAATTGATATTTAATATTAATTCTAAGATAGAAGGTAAGACTTTTTTACAATTATTTTGCAACTCAATTTTTGAAAGCAGACTGAGATGCTAAAAAGGCTGGGTGACTTGCCCAATGTCATATGAATAGTATGTATCAGTGACACAGCTTGTCTTCCTGACTCAGCGGCTATTTCTCTACTGCCACACTGTCTCTCACAGTATCTAGTCAATAATACTGAATTTAATTTTATACTAAGAAGAAAAATTTATACTCTTAATACCAAAACTGCAAAGACAAAAAAATGCTTAAGAATTCTGATCAATGCAATGACCAACACAATTCCAGAAAACTCATGAGGAAACAAGCCTCCCATTTCCTGGCAGGGAAGGTGATGGATTCAGAGTATGAATTGTCGTTTTTTTAATACGGGCAATATTAGAATTTGTTTCACTAGATGATATATATTTATGACAAAGGATTTTTCCCCCTTTTTTTTCCAATTAGTGGTAGAAAAGAAGTTTGAGGAGAAAAGATAGATTTACATTCATTCAAAAAATTTTAATTTTTTAAAATTTAAAGTTTATTCCCTCACAAGATTCTACATTCCATTTAATTGTTCTGTTCATTAACCACAATATCACATCCATCAAACTGACATTGGTAGCAACTCTAAAATTCTCCAATCTTTCTCACCTGTCCTGCTGCCTGCAGATGCTGAGCCATACTGGATGTGAGAATGACCTGACACAACTGGAGGGCAGGGAGAAGAATCTGGCGATATCGATCCACTGGAGCAGGAATGAATACAGGAGGATCTCTCATGCCAAACAGTCTGTATATTTTAATAAAACGAAGAAAGCAGTATGTCAAAAAGGTTACACTTTTTTTAAAAAGAGATCATTTTCACAATCAGGGCAGTTGAATTTATAACATCAACAAATGACAGAAAAAGGAGTCAATCATTAAACTAGTAAACATTCTGAACTGCTATTATTGCTATTCACCAGGTGAAACAAAAGGATATGATCTATATTGGTAATGTCTGCTTCAATAACACATATACCAAAGTTGGAAGGTACCTGGCTCAAAGGAAAAAAGCTCTTACCTATACTGTATATGTTCAGCACATACAATTATGGTTTAGTTAACAAGGTCAATTATTATAAATTTTTAAGATTTCTTAGCAAAAACAAATATTTCTCATAAACCAGCACCGAAAATTCCCATTATAACTATAACCCTGGTTTATGCAGATACTGATTCAAAAACATAGAAAGCTAATTTCTCTCCAAATGTTTCTCTCCCACTCTTGACTTCAGAAGTTTGTATTCTTTATTTTTATTTTTTTAAATAACTCTTACCTTCTTACTATCAATTCTTTTTTTTTTAACTCTTAGAATATATAAGTATTAGTTTCAAGGCAGAAAATACAGTAAGGGGCTAGACAAATGGGGTTAAGTAACTTGCCCAAAGACACAAAGCTAGGAAGGGTCTGAGGCCACACTTGAGCCCAAGTCCTCCCAACTCCAGACCTAGTACTCTAGCCACTGTGCTGCTGAGCTGCTTTTGTCTGTATTCTGAGTTCTACTTAGACTTCCTCCAGACTCTACTAAAACTATTAAGGTGACACAAGCAGTGTAGTTATGAAAGAATCTTTCATACACTGGTCCACAGATTCATGATAGCCTCAAATTACTAAGATATCCTAATACTCAGAAAAGCAAATTTCCAAGATTATCACAAGGGATTCATGATGAAAAATGCTCTCTACAGCCAAAGAAAGAACTGTTAGAATCTGAGTGAAAATAAAATCTTCCATTTTATTTCCTTCATGAGACTCATCTTCATGAGTTTGAATCTAGCCTAGGACATTTACTAGCTTTGTGACCCTGGTCAAGTCACTTAACCCTGTTTGCCTAAAAAATAAAAATAAAACTTTTAAAAAGGTATCCTGATACTTTTATCTAAATCTATTACATAGCTGATGAGTCATTTTGTGTTTGATTTATGTGTACATATAAAGTAGAAAATACCACACAATTTTTGGAGTTAGAGAGGAGCAGGTAATCTCAAAACTGTAAACTTATTCAGTTTAGCATATGGAAACTCACTTACTTGGCCAAACTAAACTTTTAAACCAGGAGGGAAATGTTCATGCAGCTTAACCATCTAAATTTGTAGATAAGTTTTAAGGAAATACTTTTTATATCTACGTTCAAATTGTAATGAACATCCAGCTAAAATAAATTTGAATGCAAAGAATTTCAATGGTGAATTACAAATTAAGAATTGGAACATAATTCAGTACATTTTTACAAGACAAAATGCTGAATTCAGAAAAATGATGAATTCTTAAACCTCAATTTTAAGTCCTTCACCAATTAACTGTTAACTATTTAATAATCTCAAAACTCAAAAGATTTGCTGGATTGCAAATAATATCCTCTCGCATAAAAAACAAATTTTCTTGCAGCTAAAAACTTCTTTCTGATAATTTAAACTCTTGAATGGGAGGCAAACAAAAACACAGTGAATTTTTATTACTTCACTGACAGTGAAAAAAGCAAGTGAATAAATATTTTTGGCAGAGTTTTAATTTTCTTTTTAGAAAAGGAAATTATACTTTACCAAAATGATGTGATTACTTCATAAACATTCTCCTCCTATCAAACTCATCATATTCTCATATATTTATTCATCAAATTCTATATATGCTGCCATCTGCTAATCATCCACTTGAGAATTTATAACTGAATGAGTTTCTGTTATCTATTTCCAAACCTGGATATAAATATATCGGTGTGTCTATGAGCCATTTTGTGGAATACACTCAAGGCAGATTCTGTTCAATTATGGAACACCAATAGACAGCCTAAAATTTTGCTTCCTTCTCCAGTCCATTTTCTGAAATGTACAAGCCCCGCTCCCCTACCAGCCAGCACTGGCTTCTCTGCAACAATGTCAAGACAAAGGAGATAGCAAACAATTCAGAAATACAGTGAGACAATTAAATGTGAATCAAGAATATTTCTGAACCTTTAAGAAATGTGTTAACTGGAAGGCCAAATCAGTAAGTTAACAATATATAGAAAGCATCACTTATCACACATATTTAAACCCAGTCTACAAAGAGATTTTATTTTATACAAGGACTCTATGTAGAAAGAGACTAATATAGACACAAAGAGTATATTAACAGACTATGATAACACACTGCACTAAGTAGTGGAGCTTGAATATCATCAGTTAAGTAGATTTTAGTTATTAGAACAGTAAAAACACTGCTCACCAATAAGATAGCCCTATGGCACAGTCTTTTCTGCTACCTCCTGCACTCAGGGGGGCAGTTCTATAATAAAGCACCACTGAGTATATTTGATGAATAAATCTTCCCAGTTTCACATATTTTTTAATCTTCTAAGCCCATTAGATTTTTAAAAGAACATTTTTTAGCTATTTACATAGATGTAAATTGTTAGAAAAATTGTTCAATTATTCCTCCTTTTGTTTCTGCCATTCTATCTCATTCTAGAAAAATCAAATAAAACTAAAATTCATTTTATTTCTACTGTTTAAAACTTCTGAGCTACTTAAGCCCTTCCATTTTTGTTTTTTAGATTGTTATGCTCCAATTGCCTAGTAATTGTGATTTCTACCATCTTCTAAAAATTTCAAATACCATACAGGTTTTGATTCTTATTTTTGGATTTATTTGGTTCAATTAGCTATTTAAGTGGAAATGCAAAGGGATATTATGAATCTATTTTTTTCAAACCTATCATTTGTTTACAATAGGTTAAAGCTTGGAGTAATGTGAGACAAGGCAAATGCCCAACACTATACCTTAAAGGATTTACTGTATAATATGAGAATTCTAATTATTAGTAATATAGTAATATGAATCAATAGAAAAAAAGTATGAAGAAAAAATGTTTAAACAACTTTTAAAACCCCAAGTTAGAAATATTTACTTACATAATATCTTTTTTCTTTGACATTTTCAATATATAAAAGAGTATCTACATCATACATACACACACACACAGACACACTCTATTTATTTAGCAACCTTCATTAAATATTAACTAAGAGTGATTAACTGTTAGGGCTTAGGAAGGAATATTGCCTCAGAATGAAATGAAATATAAAAACCTTCTAACATTTCCACTTCAATTAAGACAAAGAATCTCAGCTTTAGGAAGAACCAGTGATGGTCATCTAATCTAACTTCTAACCTGAAGTATGAATCTAGACAAACATCTCAGACAAGTAGTCATCTAGCTACCACTTAAAGATCTTCAATGAGAAGGAACTCATTACCACATAAACAGCCAATTTTAATTTGGGACAAATCTAATTGTTAGGAAATTCTCCTTCACATTATGCTGAAATCTACCTTACTATATTCTTTTTCTAGTTCTGCCCTTTAGGGCCAAGCAGAACCAGTACAATTGCTCTCCCTTTGGATAAATCTTCAAATACAAGAACAAAGCTATCATACTCTTTTAAATTGTCTTTTCCTCATTTGTTTACAACTTAGAAACAAAGACTGTTTTTAAGAAATTATCATGAAGGGGAAGCCAGTGGATAAAGTACCAGGCCTGGAGTCAGGAAATCCTGGGTTCAAATTTGACTTCAGATACTTCCTAATTTTGTAATCCTAAACATGTCACTTAACCCCTCATCCCTGTTGCTCTTCTGTCTTAGAACTGATACTAAGATGTATGAATTTTAAAAACTACTCCACCCTACTCAGATCCCACTTTAGGAGATTTGATTTAGCTACCTCCTGATTATAACAATAGAGATACTTGGTCTGACAGAATCAGGAATATCTTGGGAACTTTTAAATTACTCCACCCTACTTAAGATATTTACATACTTACCTTATGGGGAAGATAAAGTTGTAATCTCCTGATTGAACAATGAAGGTACTCAACTCTTACCTTATAATGAAGCTAGAAGTCTATTTTTAGTATCCTAATACAAAAAGATGTTAAGTAACTATAGAGGTTAAATTAATCACAAAAAGGTCAATTAACTAACAAAAGGTGAACTTAACAAAGAAATGTTAAGTAACTCAAAAGATATAACCAAATCAAAGAAGGTGAGAACTAAAGGTATGGGCAGTCCTGGAGAAAAAGCCTTTAATGTGATTGATAGATGTAAAAATTTACATCTTTCTTACTCTCTTTCCCTAATTGTCAGTGAAGCTGAGAGCTGCATGCCTTTCAGCATCTTAGCTTGGCTAAAAGCTATTGTCCTGTTAGGTGGTGAGTTTCTGGCTGAATTTTCCTCCTTTACTTTCCAACTTTTTCTTCTCAGAAGCCTCTAATCTTCTTCAGAGACCTAGAGGCAGGGAGATTAAAACCCCCCCTGGCATAGGCCAGATAGGAGAAATCCTATATCCTCTTTCCTCCTTCTCCTTAAATTCCTTCCCTCTATATTATTTAAATTACCATAAATTTCCAGACTGACTTGGGAATTTTATTTGGCAACCATTTAAATCTAGATTTAAAGTCACAACCCTAAAATTATCTGACAGTCGGAAAGTAAAGGTTTTTAAAAAACTATCATGAAGGACAAAGTACATACTTATAAGGAAGGAAGTATTGAAGAATAGTACCAAAGTGTTTAAATATGATTCCCAAAATAAACGTAGAGAAGCATGGAAAGTTTCACATGAAGCAAGTGAAGTAGGAGAACCAAACAAGCCATCTACCCAATGACTACACCAACATTAATGGAAAGAACCACCACAAAATAAACAAACATGAGTGTTATAAAATTACAAAAAATCATAGCCCCAAAGAAGAAATATGGGAAGACCTCTCTAGCACATTCTTTTGGAGGTTCACAAGTACAGAGCATTATATATATTCTCAAACATTTCTTAATGTAGTCGGCAATTTTGCTGATCTTTTCTAATTCTTTTGTTTCTTTAAAATATTATTTGTTATGTAAGAGAACTGTGAGGAGGAAGAATACTAGAGGAAATTTTGGTGACTTGAAAAAATCAATAAAAATTTATCTTTAAAGAATTATGATGAAGTATAATTATAAGAATGGAGAAGGTGTTATAGAATGAGATCGGGAATTGCTTTTTTTTTTTAGCTTCAAATATGAAGCAGAAAAGGAAAGTTCTAGTGTTACAGCCTAGAACAGTGCAGAGGCTTTTTTTTTTTTTAAGGAGAGTAGCAGATCACCCAACCACAGTATTTATAAAAGGTGATAGAGAAGCAACTGAGCAGGGACAAAAGCAGGGAATAGTATTAACTAGCTCTTCCTCTCTTCAGCTCAGGTTGTGGTAAGACATTCCTATGGGGAATGCAGTAATGATTTCAAATTAAATGTTATATGTGTGTTGAGGATTGATTAAGTAAACATTTTCCTCGATTTTCTTCTTAAAATAGAAATATATTGACATACTTACTAAAATCAACAGAAAATAACCAAATAAGTATAATAAATTACAATAAATATTATACCACCATTTACTATTCATTGTCATGACGTAAGGACATATATATTATAACCGAGTATAATGTGGTAAATACCACAAATCCAAAATTATAATTCATTTCTCCACTGTATGTTCATTTCAATGATTTGAGGAAAGATTGCAGACAAATGCAAGAGTAAAGGCTTTTAAACAAATGTAATTTATTACTAGTCACATCTAAACTGTTAATAATATCTACAATAAGGGATTTTAAATAGCCAAATTCTATTCTCTGGGAATTTCTATTGATGTAGCTGTTAATTAACACAATGTACCTAAAATATGAGCTTATCATTCAGAAAAATGGGAGTAAAATACTTAGTATAACAGTTCAAACAGAATTTTACCAACAAAAAGCCAGGAATATTTCATTTTTACTGGTACATTGATTCAGACCCTAAAAGTAGGGATAAAAAAATGACATCATAACCCCAAACTGAGAGAGTATTCAAACTAATTCCCACCACACTGATACTTACCCCTGATGGTCTATTTCTGGACGCATGTCATAGACTTGGCACTGTGCCAGTCTCACAATCACCCCAGATTTCAGCAGCTCTAATGCTCCTTGTTGTATTTTGGCCACTCTTGTCAAGAATGCCTAACAAAAATAGGAAAATTTATTAAGTAGGTTCCAGTAAAGGGGGAAGAAATTACAAAAGTGATGATCATGTCTCTAGGAGTTTACCTTAAACACAAAAACTGTTAAAAGTTATATCAAGGTTCTCCTCTCAAATAAAAGTCAGATTCTTACTTAGATTAAAACTTTGAATAATGGAAAATTCTATATGGGCTAAGAAAAAGCAAGTAGGACTGTTTCTTTTCCACAAAAAAGAAACGCTAGTAAACCAATGCTGTCACACTACATTGTGATTTTTTTGCGTGATTAGAAAATAGCTAACTGGATTTGGGATTTGACCAGAACCAAGAGGATCAAAGCAGGGCAGTGGCACAGCATCACACATGACTAAAACAATTAAACAACAATAATAGGATCAATATAGTGATCAAAGTTCTATAAGAAAAGTTTTCACTATAGTCAAGGGGTGACATTATCCAATATTCTAATGGGAATATGCCAACTCTGCTCTTTAATGCCAAGGAAATGAACCTCCACTACATAACCATACTAAATATATTCTTTAAATGAGCAGTGAATGTGGAACTAGAAGCCCTGTGTTTGAATTTTAACTCTATTTCTTACTACATGTGACACTGAGTATTCAAATTCTTTTGGCCACAGTTTCCTTCCCTACAAAATGGATTAAAGGATATCTTAATTCCTTATCAACTATAGATTCTACATCCCCAAACTTTAAAATTCTCTGCTGAATCACTGAAACAAAAAGTACATGTTGGGGAGTAAGGTGTAAGAAGACTGGAAAGGTAGGAAGGGACTAGATTTTAGAAGGACTTTGAACTTCAAGTGGAGAATTTTATATTTCGTCCAGGAAGCAATAGGGAGACATTTGGAGTTTATTTTGTAATAGGGTGGTGTGACCAGTCCTTTGCTTTAGAAAAGGTTAAAGTGGCTAAATAAATGCTTGTTCTCTTCCCTTTACCAAAAAAAAAAAAATCTCTGCTGATACAAAGGGCTTAACAAGATTGCCTACCCTTTGATCCAGCCGTATCACTGCTGGTTTGGTACCCCAAAGAGATAATAAGGAAAAATACTTATACAAAATTATTCATAGCCTCGCTCTTTGTGGTGGCAAAAAATTGGAAAAATATTCTAAATAAATAATGTTTTTTTAAATTCTCTGCTGAGAGCAATCTAGTGTTTGACAAACCCAAATAGCCCAACTTATGGGATAAGAACTCACTAACTGATGAGAAAATTAGAAAAAAGTATAGGAAAAATCAGGTTTAGATCAATACTCACGCCATATACCAAGAAAAGGTGAAAATGTGTATATGACTTATATAAAGGGTAATATAAGTAAATTAGAGGAACATAGAATAGAATACCTGGCAGCTCTATGAAAGGGAAAGCATTTAATGACCAAACAAGAGATGGAAAACATTATAAGATTTAAATAAATAATTTTGATTATATTAAATTAAAAAGGTTTTGAATAAACAAAACCAATGCAACCAAGATTAGAAGGGAAACAACAAACTGGGGGGAAAAATTTTTATAATAAATTTCTCTGAAAAAGGTCTCTTTTCTCAAGTATATAGAGAACTAAGTCAAATTTATAAAAGTACAAGCTATTTCCTAATTGATATATAATATATATATACATATTATATATTATATATATATTTTATATATATATCATTTTGATACACATATATTTTTGATATATATAAATAAATGGTAAAAAAATATGAAGTTTTCAGATGAATGAATCAAAGCTATCAATAATCACATAAAAAAATCTACTTTACTGTATTCTTTTATCTACTGATTCTAGTTCTCTTGATTAGAGAAATGCGAAGTGAAACAACTCTGAGGTACCATTTCACACCTATTATACTGGCCAATAAGACAGTAAAGGAAAATGATACATTTTGGAGGGAATGTGGCAAAATTGGGACACTAATACATTGCTGGTGAAGTTGTAAACTGATCCATTCTGGAGGGTAATTTAGAATTATGTCCAAAGAGCTATAAAAGAATGCACACTTTTTGATCCAGTAATACCACTACTAGATCTGTATTTCAAAGAGATTTTTTTAAAAAGGGGAGGTGGGGGACAAAGGATCCGCTTATACAAAAATATTTATAGCTGTCCTATTCATAGTAACTAAAGGAATGTCTCTCAATTGAGGACTGGCTAAACAAAATGTGGTATATGATGATGGTGGAATACTATTGTGCTATAAAAAATGATGAACAGGACTATTTCAGAAAGAACTGGAAAGACCTACACAAACTGATGCAGAGTGAAATAAGCAGAACCAAGAGACCAGTAACACAGCAACAACAATATTGAAGAATGATCAACTGTGATAGACTTAGCTACTCTCAGCAATACAATGATTCTGGACAATTCTAAGGACTTATGACAAAGAAGGATATTCACCTCCAGGGAAAGAACTGTTGGAGGTCAGAATGCATATCAAAGTATATGATTCATCACTTGTTTATCTGGGCACATGTTTTGGGGTTTCGGTTTTATAAGATTATTCACTTATAAAAATGAATATGGAAATGTTTTGCATGATAATACATGTACAACCCAGACTGAATTGGTTGCCAGCTCCAGGATGGGGGAGGAAGAAGGGAAGGAGACAATTTGAATCATATAACTTCAGGAAACTTATATGGAAATTTGTTATTACGTATAATTTGTAATAAATAAATTTTTTTTAATTCTCTGCTGATATCTACAACTCATATGATAGGAAATAGTATTAATGATTTTTAGTAGATTTGTAAAGAACATAATTCACTCTTACAGGCTGAATGAAGACTATAAATGCAACGGCTTACCATTTTGGATTCATAAGTATAGAGAGCTTTCAAAAGGGGAGGCTGGGGAGTAAGCAAGGTCTGCAGAGTGAGGTCATCTTCCACTAGACTGTCCACAAGCACCTTCAAGTAACCACTGTTGGAGAGATACAAGAGCCACTGCTGTTGTTTATCTACAGAAACAATTCGGTCAAGCAATGCCAAGGCCAACATCTGAGGAAAGAATAAATGAAAAACCATAAAGATGATTCAAAAAGTTTTTGATGTAACTTAAAAGAATGCTATTTATAAATCATTAGCTTTTTTTTTATGTTAGTAGGAAATTGTTGTTGAAAATCAAATTTATTCCCTTTTTATTTAAAGGAATATAAAACCTGATGTGTTTCCTTGATATATGATTTCAGGATCTTCATAAATTTCAAATTCAAGAAGCATAATTTGCTTTGTGAAAATTAGGAAGTTTATAGAGAAAATTTACATTCATTGATTACTCCATCAACAAAATGGTGGTATTAAGTTTAGCAGAACATTCTCATTTTCTCTTAAAGTAATTTTTTTTTAATTATTCTCTCTCAAGCAAAAACAGATCTAGAATATGGAAATAAAATTTACTAGTTCATTTAGGGATCCTGGAAACCAGAAAACTATTTTTAAAGTGACATTTTTGTTTTTCTATAGTATAATGATCATTGCTATTCATAATGATGCAACTTGGACAAAAATGCCTTTTGCACCAAACGTAACAATAAATCTTGCTCAGTAATTTTAGTATTAAATATATTTAACTGAAAATTAGCAGGGGGGAGGGTAAAGGCAACTCTCCATTAACCAGAATACAACTTTTCTAATCATGCTACATAATTATATTCTTTATAATAATCCAGAAAATAAATCTCAATCACATTGCAATTATTTTTAAATTGATATACATTTGTATCTAAGCAACTGAATTTCTCATTAAGATAAAAAATAAGGAGTTAATTTACTCTTCCAATCTCATGGCCATCACAGGCATCTCGACACACTACTTCCATAAGGGCTGCTCCATAACTCTCAATGATAGCTATGTTTTCTCGCTGCAATTTACTGAAAGCATCTTCAGGTGCTGTCAGCCGTTCCCACATGGTCTTCTTAGCTAAAACAGCAAAGAAATAAAAAATTAAATATATGCCAAAGCTTTTTAATGAGTATATTTTCTACACAGAAATGTAAAATAGATTTTCATCACTTTATAGGCCTAATCAATGAGTCGAGCAACTAACTTTAAAGAACAGCACATCCCATAAGCATCCTGAGATAACAAAATCAGCAAAAGGATTATTAATTATTTTTAAAAGAATCAAAATGCGTTAGGAGAATCTATTATTAACTAGCAATCCATGGTCATGTTGCTGACTACCTTCTCTCTTATCCAAACATATATACCCAACTCTCTCTTGTACAGTCTTATGGAATCTCTTTTTCTTGAGACCTTTCTGACATGTCTAAAATGATTTATATATAATTTTGCAAAGACAATCACTGCAATCAATTTTTTTTAATTTTCTAATTAAAATTTTACATTTTAAAAAATTGTAAAGATAATTTGAAGGTGCATTAAAATAGTATCATAATCTATGGATTATAATTTCCAATTATTCAATATTTGACTTGAGGTATTCACAAAAGTATTACTTTTTTTTATCTTTTTCTGTATAGCCAATGCCTAAGTTAAAAAAAACCCTTGTATTCTAAAACTAGATATCAGTAAACTTAGAATCCAGAATACCAAGTTTCCACTAAAAGAAAATGGTCTTTGTTCCCTAATTTGGAAAATATGAAGGATGAACTGTGTATGTAACATTTCTTAAACTGATATAAATGACTGTCCTTTCTTCAGCTAATGTTCAATAAGGAGGCACAACTCTAAGTAAGGAGAGGGATGAGCTGCTGAATGCAATTATGTGGTAGTGATATATAATACAAAATGCAATAGATTTAATACCCTGGCTATACTGATTACTTTGTAATCCTAGGGAAATTCACTTCATTTCTCTAGGTCTTAGTTTCTGTATCTAAAGGATATATATATATATATATATATATATATATATATATATATATATATATATATATATATATATATATATATATATATAAAAGACACCCATCACTAGTAATACTAGTAATATACTTCAGATGCATTATAGATTCACTGGGTTGTTATGAGCTGACCTGGAAAACTAATTACTACTTACAATACCATATCTATAGAAAATTTAATTTCAAGATCTAAGCAATCAACCTAGAAACAAACTTTTGGAAAACAATTTTACAGTAAATTATGGACTACCTATATACAACTGACAATACAATTTGTTAGAAACCCAAATTCATAGATTTTTTCCAAAATTCTTAATGTAATGATCTAGAAAACAAGTGTATCTGGTCAATGGGAATTAGCCTCAAAGATCACATTAAGCATGAAGGATGATCATCCTAAAATTTGGGACTGATTTTTCAGAGAACAAAGTCTATTAATAGAAGTCAAGAGAACAAAGAAGTAACAAAGTTTATTGTGGAAACACAGATTTAGAGTTAGGAGTTATCTTTGTCCTCCAATCCAACCCTCTCATTTTACAACAAATGAAAATATTAAGGTCCAAAAAAGAAAAGAAAGCAATTTAGCCAAAATTACAAAAGTGGTAGGTGGGAGAACTATCATTTAAAACAGATTCTCAGATTCCAAATTCAGTTCTTTAAATTACACCACTACTTTCTGTTTGAAAGATTTTTGTTCAATAAAAATCATACCCTTTCCATTCTTTAAAACAGCAAGATGTTAAGAAGATAAATTGACATGGGAAGGTTTGAAAGGAGTATGCTAAATTTATTATATTTTTGAAAGGCAATCTGTTCATAATATTAAATTTTCAAATATGATCTCATTTTCCTGTTCCTACACTGGATTTGTAATTATTTTAGTGTTCATTAAATTCAGAGTATCAAAAAAAGAAAAGAAAGAAAAGAAAAAAAGGTAAAATCACAGAGATCACTATTATAGCCTCAAATTGTTTTCCTTTACATAAATCTCTCTTCATCTGTCACTCTGTTTTGCGTATCACTATTACCTTAATTTCCTCTAACAGTCTTTTTCATGTTAAATGTAAACAAAAATAAAACCTTTCAAAAATATTGAGATTTTTGATGCCATTTGAAAACAGGGTTAAAATTTGCTCAGAAGAGTAAATTTAGAGGTCTACCACCACACCCTATCTTGAGAAAAATATTACAGATTTAAAATAAACAAATACACAAAGAAAACTCCTTTAAATAAGAGAAAATCTAAGAATTTAAGGCTGTCAACTTACATAACAATTTTCAATCACATATGATCCACAGAGTGGGTGATAAGTTCTTGAGAAATGGAAGAACATAGCTTCAACTACCATGTTACAATACAGCATAATTTTAGTCTGGCAATTTCAATTTTAACAGGATTAAAGCAGAACAACTGTTTTAACAAAACTAATTTGATATGTAAAAGCCTAACTATGGAGAACAAAAAATTACTGCTTTGTTAAAAGAGAAAAAAAAAGTAAAAATACTAAAAAAAAAACTACTGCTTAATGACATGGGTCAAAGGGGATATGAATGGGGAAATAGACTCCAAATGAACATCTTATTGCAAATACCAACAACATAGAAAGAGGTTCTGATCAAGAATACATGCGATACCCAATCAAACTGCACGTCGACTATGGGAGGGGTGAAGGAAGGGGAAGGAGGAAAAGAAAATTATTTTTGTAACCAAGAAACAATGTTTGAAATTAAAAATAAAAATTAAAAAAAAAAAGAAAAAAGTTTTCAAATCATTTGATATATGGTTTTTTACTAATGAATTTTTATACTGAATTTAAATCTGATTCAAAAAAATTTTTTTCATTACCAATCTTACTATAAATTTTAAATAAAGTTTTTAAAGACCCATATATACAGAACACTAATGAAAAATTGAAAACAACAAAAAGAAATATAAAGTGTCAGTTAATTCATATATTATATCTAATTTTATTCTACTAGTAACTGATTCAAAGGAAAGAGTAAACTGGAAATTCTGGATAGTAAAACTATATGAAAACTATGCTAAGGAAATGTGTATTTGCAAAGACAATGACATTAAAATAGCCTAAAAAGCACTTATACGAATGATATATACATTTTTTGAAATTACAGTGTTTTATTGATAAGCTTATATCAATGACATGGAGCCCCCTAGATTTAAAAGAAAGGGAAATAGTTCATTAAGCAAATAAATATAGAGGTCTCAATATCATAATGAATTCTAGAATGCTAGGCACTGTAATCCAAAGCAGATCATGACACTGTCAGAAGAGTTGACTTTGACTCCCAACTCATTAATAACTAATTGTGAACCCTTCAATCACTTTCCTTCACTACTTTATATTTATCCATATATTAAAATTAATATTTGCTCTAAGTGGTTCCTGTAAAATAAACTAAAATAATAAAGTAAAAAAGGTGCTGAACAAGGAGAAAGGGAAGGAAATAAGTATTTATACAGCTTTTTCTACTGCTATGTACCAAGCAGTGTATTAAGTGCTTTTTTTTTTTAACAATTATTTTCTCATTTGACGCTCACAACCCCACTGGGAAGTGCTTTTATTATTCCCTTTTTATAGCTGAGGAAACTGAGACCAATAGAGTTAAGTGACTTGCCCAGGGCCATACAGCTAGTATATGTCTCAGGCTGTATTTGAATTAAGTCTTCTTGACTCCAGACCCAGCATTCCATTTACTGGGCTACCCGCTGTTTCTTGAATAAGGTATGTTAAAAAAAATTAAATGATGAATTAGTTCCAATGATAAGAAAAAAGGGTTTTTGATATGAATTTAACAAGAACAAAAACAACATAAGCAGAAGCCCTATAGTAATTATCGCAAAATTGGAAGCTTTAAAAATCATTGATATATATATATATATATATCTCAACATCTAGTAACAATCATGAAAACTCACACCTGAGATAATGCAACATTATTGTCCCATGTCCTATATTCAACTTGTTTTTGTCCTCCTTAATTTCATAATAAAAATTTTTATTTCTGATCACCAGAACTCGTTAAACACATAACTATGATATATTTATATATGGGTCATAAGGGCATTGGTTTTAAAAACAAACCACAATAATTATTAAATCTTAAGGTGGAGAGTGAAAAAGCCCCTGAAAAGGAATGTAAATACCCTAAAAATACAACATTCTAAATTAAGAAACAAGATATCTTCTCTTTAAAAGCTCTTAAATTATTGCTATAACTTAAATAAACGGCATTTAAAAAATGTCCTTGAATTAGTGAGCTGGTGGATAATGCAAGGATATGAACTGGTGACTGACTATATAATTCAATCCAACAGTTTGAAGAAAAGCAGTTTTCCATTACTGTGATAATCGGTTTGCCTTTAAAGAAATTAACCTTAATTCTATTTAACAGTGACAGAAAGGAAAATTTGAGACAGTAGGAATACAGTGTTTCTACTATTACTTATGGGAGAAAAGCACTTCTCCAATGCCCAATTATAGCACAGAATTATCCAAAGATTCTCTAAAGACAGGAAAATCCTGTAAAAGTCCTACCAAAGTAGAAAAGTACAGGTCTAGCAATAGACTTGTATGTCTACTACCCAAAAGATGAGCCTCGCTAAGTGGCCTTGTAGAGAAATCTTTTGGGGCCTGTCACCTCTTCAAGATTGTCTACCAAGGTAGAAACAGCTTGGATCTGTCAGTGGAAGAAGAATCCACAACAAGGAAAATCACAGATCACTTAAATGTTGAAGTATATCTATGAGAAATACAAATCATTTTAAAGAAGCTCTTTAGACCATCTCATAGGAAACTTCAGCAAATATTACCCATCTGCTGTAACATTTCTACCCTTTCTTATTACCATAAGAGTCACTACAGAGGATGCATGGAACCATGGAAATAATTTAGATTTAAGAATCAAAAGCCCAGTTCAAACCCACCTCTACCACATGCACCTGTGGGACTTGGGGCATATTGCTTAACTTTTCTGACCTCTTGTTTCATCATCTAAGATGTTTAGACTAGTTGTCTCTGAGGTCTTTTCTATCCCTCTAATCTAAAAATATCTGAGCTTCTAGAGAGAAGGAATTGTTTCGTATTTTTTTGTATCACTCACACTTTGACATAGGACCTAATATACTGTAGGCACTGAATAAATGTTTGCTGTCCAGACTTCACTGCCTGCCTGTGAAGGTAGTATGAAGGTAACGCCTGGGTTTTCCAAGGATATTTGTAATTATTAGCAGAATGCAAGCTGAGTGGGCCTGCAAACATAGAAATGTTCTGAGTAAAGGCCCAGAAATGCACTATGCATCTGATGAACACGGGCTAAAGAGAGACTAACCCAAAGGTTATTCAGCAAGCAGTGATATTTTTGGCCACAACAACATATGATATTGAAAAAGGAAGTACAAACATGAATAAGTCATATAACCTCTTAAAGTATCAGAAGAGAAAAAAAACAATGTGACGTAATTTTCTTTCCCACGTGCCCATCTATTATTTCCTTAAAAACGACAAGTTGCCTGACATATTTCATTGTTCATATGGCACATGACAATTTAAGTGCTATATAAAAAAGTGGATTTCAAAAAAAATCTGTCCCATCTGAATACTTGAAAAATATTTACTTTAAGAGAAAGGCAAAGAAAAGCATTGAAATACCAGAAACCAATTCTGGTCAATTTAATAAATATCATGGTGATTCTGGCCATATCCTATTACTATCTATTATGGTAGTACTATAAACAACCTCATTTTGCTTTTCTAAGTTTTAATATGTTTTTGGTGACCAGTTAGGATTCTTATGACTTAGGGCTGGAAAGTAGTAGCTAGTCCAACCCCTTTATTTTACACATGAGGATAGGGAAGGCCAAAGATCACGATGTCATGCAGAGCAAAAGTGGTACAGTGGCATCTGAACACAAGTCTTCTGGCCCCAACAAGTGAATGCTTTTTCCACTTCATTATTATACTGCCTTTCTAAAAATTATGATACCACTTGAAACTTGCACTAAATGTTATACTAATATATTCAAAGATACAGTTAAGAAATTATTATTCTTTTTAAAAAAACAAAATCTAAAATCTAAATTCTTTTACCTGCTTCTAAAGTATCTGGTTCATCTGGTCTCTGAGCGATCTGTAAATAATAAAGCAAAGAACCATACAAGTGTGTCCTCACTCGTTGGAACCCACCACCTGGAAAGAGAAAGAAGAGTTGAGCCCCTTAAGTATATAACAGAAACAAGTTGGCATACCAAAGATTATGCATAAAAATCTATATGAGCACCTGTTTTCAAAATGAAGTCTAAAAGTTTCTTCAATATGATGTGAAGTGAGGAATCTCCAATAGAAGCAAACCCCACAATCATGCTCTCTAGTGAAGATGTTGAGTTAAAAGAACTATCAAGCATCAGAACATATTGGGATTCTCCAGTCCCTGTAGCAGGGAGGGGTGGTGGCTGGGGCTGCTTCTGCTCTGTTCGCACAGACTGGCTCAAGTGAGCTGTCAGGGTAAACACAGCCCCTGCCACAACTGGCATTAGTTCTTGGGCTGCATCATCATCCAGGATCTGAAAGAGGAAAAGAAGAAAAAAAAAAGATTAGGCTCATATTTTCAGCTGTAATCATAGTATCTTAATGTACTGGCAGGTACTCCTATGAACTTCCTAACTACTACAAAAGTAAAAAGATAAAAACATACAGTTAAAAGGGAAAGAAAGGAACTTGTAAGAAGATTTTAACACAGTATAGTAAACCAAGAATCCAGACGAGCACAATCTGTTCTACTTGACCTCACAAAGAAAACTCTGAACAAGTAATGTGTCCTATTCTATAATAAAATCAAGTGAAGAGCATTTATTTATTACCATACCTGAAAAAAACAGAGGAATTTAGTGATTTAGGAGATGTATTACCTTATCATGTATGTCTTGTAAGAGGTCACGAATAATCAGTTGTCTGTCCTCTGCTTGAATGAGGTCCTGAGGACAAGCAGTCAGTATAATTTCTACCAACTGTCTCCATGATTCTAGTGCATGCCGTTTTGCATGAAGGCACTGTAATAATTTGTTTCTTCCCACAACATACTGTAGAATAGTGCTGATTTCCTAAAGATCCAAAAGTTGAAAGTTTAGTATATAAACATAAGAGTCCAACTAAATAGGATCCAGTAGTGTCAAAATTGATTAAACTAGCTATATAAAAGAAAGTAAGGGCATTATCATTCTTCTCCCTTCTTCCCTACCCGCCTAGCTCCAACAATTAAGTTTTAAAAAGAAAGCTTGCCTATGGAAATTAAAGCAGACAGTAAGAGCACAGGCAATTTTTTTAATACTCATCTCCTAGAAAAACACTACTTATACTGGCCAGTAAAATAAATCAAATATAGAAAAGGTGGCATATGAGGTGGTTTCTCATGGCATAGTAACCAGGGATATAGAGAAAGGAGTTTATAAGGCATTGCATAAGAAGAAACATAGTTCCAACCTCCCTCCTCCTCCTAGGTAACTAGACTTCTGAGAAGCCTATGGTTCAAAAGAATGTTTTTCACATCTGTCCCTTTTCTGGGCAAATGAGCTTGAGTGAGCCCTTTGAAATGGCTTTCCATGAGTGCAACTACTACCAAATTCTCATCCTGACTACTTGTGAAGGAGAATCACACCATCTCCACCACCATCACCACCACCATCTTTTCCCTCACCCTTTTTATTAAGGAATGAATGAATGAAGACTTAGCATGGCACTTCAGAAAGGTCAAACCTTGATCTATATCCTGTCAGAAACCAGATACATATTATTTACTCTAGGATATTAGACATAAGTATAAAATTCAACTTACTGATTTGAAACTTAAAACTTAAAAATCAAAGCAATACCTTTGACATTTAACCTTTTGACTAGTTAAGTGGCCACTTAACTAGAAACACTTTTGTGCTTTAACTTTACTCTTTTTTTTTTAACCCTTACCTTCCATCTTGGAATTTAATACCTTTTATTGGCTCTAAGGCAGTTAAGAGCAGTTAAGGGCTACGTAATGGGGGTTAATTGACTTGCCCAGAGTCACACAGCTAGGAAGTGTCTGGGCCCGATTTTAACCCAAGACCTCCTATCTCTAGGCTTGGTTCTAAATCCACTAAGCCACCCTGCTACCCTCTAACTTTATTTAGTAAATAAAGTCAACTGAATATCCATGTTTAAATAAGTAACCTCATTCTCTGGGCTATGGAAACAGGACCTTTACTTAACAGCAAACACCCTAATCCACCAATGCCACCTAAACTCATGAAGAATATACCTTCAGAGGCAGCTAAGTGCTCAGAGAACAGAGAGCCAAGTCTAAAGACAGGAGGTCCTGTATTTAAACAAAATCAGACATTTCCTAGCTGTACGACCCAAGACAAGTCACTTAACTCTATTTGCTAGCCCTTATGACTCTTCTGCCTTGGAACCAACATAACATCAATGATAAGACAGAAGGTAAAAGATAAAATAAAATTATATTTTATGAATATATATCTAAACACATAGATATATATTCATAAAATAAATATATCTTCAGATCTTTAGTTCCCACTAAACATTTCTACTTTTTAACTTATTTAACTTTCTAGCTAATATCCATGTCTATATCATACTATTCCAGGGAATATTTTTACTACTCATCAAACACTATGAAGGTAAATCCCCCTCTAAGTTTTTCACATGAAAAATTATCTATTAGAAATTAAATGAACCTTTCTATTTAAATGCCCTCTTTAACTCCTTTTTTCTTCTCCTCACCCAAACTTCACAATATTTAATAAAAAATAACTTAAAATTTAAGTTTTAGGTCTTACCTCCATAAGCAAAGGTCTCTGGCCTATAGCTGCCATACCCTGAAGAGCATTTACTTCTGCCACAAGAACCCTGTGCAGAAGCTAGAAATTTGGGGAAAGAGAAAGAAGCAAAGTTAATGCTTTGACACATGGATAACTTAGAATCTGCCAATCAATGACCAGAAAATGCTCTAATTCAGTTCCAAAAGCACCTATGACAAATTATTTCTAGTGTGCTGGGTGATAAAAACAAGGCAGTCCCTACCTTCAAGGACATGATTTTCTACTAGGGATCAAGGCAGTAACCAACTAATACTCTCTCTCTCTCTCTCTCTCTCTCTCTCTCTCTCTCTCTCTCTCTCTCTCTTCTGACAAAGTGTCAGTATGTACAATACTGAGACATTTATGAGGTGTTAAGATTAAAATTTAGTTTCTCTGGCTAAAGGTATTATATTTTTATGAGGTTTATTAAAAATTAAGAAATAAGGAAAATACCAAATAAGAAAGCACGTGCAACCTTGTCCATTTTTACAGAGGTATAGAGTGGCTCCAAGCTTTCTCTGCAGCATGCTGTTGGTGACAAGGTCCTATGGACCTTATTAGTATAAAAGCAGAATGGTAATATCCATTACTTCTGTCTATGTATGACAAACAGGTTCCAATCACTTCATAGTTGTAGTTGGGTAGATCAACTGCTATGAAGAAAGATATGGGGAGGTATTTGGGGAAAGGGAAGAAGGTACACAACACTCTCAGTGCCAGTTTACACGTGGAAAGTGGAGTCAGAGAAACTTCTTCATAATCAATCTAATCAGTGAAAAAAAGTCATATATCCAACCACTTTGACATGTTGCTAATTTAAACCATCATTTACCTTGACATTGCAAACTGTCTGCCCCCTCAAATTCTTATGTTCACAGTTGGCAATGACTTGCTCAATCTGAGCACGATCAAAGAAATCCAACTGCAAAGGCTCAGGAATCTCCTGGCTAAAGTCAATTGAATCCAAAATACTTAATATTTTTCGACGTACTAGGAGAGAAATAAAAAGTCAGTGTTATTCAAGAAAAATGTTCAACTATATGAAATCTTTATTTAAAAAGGTCATTTTTAGTAAGAGTTTAATTAACAAGAATCTCTCCAACTCTAAAACATATCTAAACCATGATAAGCTTGCACATGTCTAAGGAGTTGGCTGCCAGGAAATATTAGACATTTGAAGGTTAAGAGAGCAGGCTACATGGACCTCATCTGCTCCTTCCAGTATGAATAGGTAGAGTACAAGACTTCTAGGGCTTCTTTCTACTACTAAGCTAAACTCCTAAGTAAATTCATGTGTTACTATCTTATAATAAAAAGTTTAAGTTCTTTTAAGTGATTTTAGGGTAAGAAACCTGCTGCCTCCCAGAATCCAAAAAGTGAATTCCTTACAGAAGATACCACAAAGATGCCTGCAGAGAACAAACACTGCTCCAAGAGATCCTGAGCAAACTTTTGGATGTGCAGAATTGAACTTTGGGAGGGTTAAATGCATTTGTTTTATATTTATATAATGCCAAAGGACACTGCCCCCTAATTGGTTTTGTTCTTTTTCTCTTTTGTTTCCTTATAGTCCCCAAATTGTTGCTTTTTCCCCTTAAACTGTATGTATCTTTAGTTAAAGTTATAAGTTAGGTTGTGTTTGTAGGATCCATTGGGGAGACTGGTCTCCCAACGGATGGGGTGGGGGGGGGGCGGTATATGTGCTTTTAAAAGAAAACTGTGTGCTGGAGAACCACATTCCCCAGCATTCTGTACCTTTATGAAAAACGGTATGCTGGGAAACTACATTCCCCAGCATGCCTTGCATCTCCCAAGGTTCCCTCCCCCTACTTCCTGGTGTGGGATTAATCCTACCCTAGGGAAGGAACTTTGCATGGGTTTTGATCTGGTGGAGCTGTGAGAGGGAGCAGAAACTTGCTGGACAAGAGACCTTTTTCATTTATCTATAAAGACCTTTCTTTTTCCTACTTCCTCTGCTTTCATCATATTTTATTTCTTACATTCTAGTCTGACACTAGACACCTCCCCATGTTCAGAACTTTTCAGTTTATCATGGCTGTAACACCTGACAGAGATTTCTGCCTTTTCTGCAATATGTCCCTCCCTATGGAGAGACAGGCAGTAGACTCACACTTTCCAAGTCATCATATATATTACATTCAAACTAGACATGCATTTGCAACATTCAAGGTTCCAGAATTCTCAGCATTCTAGCATTCTACTACTATTCTATTGTCTAATCTACTTGCATGCATTACTATAAATCTCCCTACATGTATAATGCCCACTATGATATTTCTGACTTTCCCCACCACCCAGTAATTTTTCCTGTTACTATCTGTTTTAACTCACTAGACTCTGAGACCCAGGGTATGCTTTCTTATTACTTCTGTTAGAACCAGCACATGTAGATGGTCTGCTTTCTTGCTACCAATGTTGGTGTCAACCATGCATCAACTGCCCAAAAGGAAGCTATGATAACACTAACATTTTGCCAAGCCCACAATATCCACTACCCCAAAATTTTTCTTTTAGTTTATTGACAATGACTAGAGATTCCTAAAAATTTAATGGATAGGCTTAAGAAGAGGTATTATAACATCATTGGCCACAGACTATGTTATGCTAGAGGTCTTAAATTTCTATTTCAATCTTTCATATTTTCTTTTACATTTACCATGTCATTTCCTTCAATCGGAAAACCTCAAATTACTATTAAATTTTGATGATAACCCTTTTGTATAACTTATCTGTTCCCACTAAGAAAAATCTTTCCATTAGCTTACTGAAATAGCTCTAGAAAAGAACCTGATTAGAAAATAAATTATCTTTAAAAATTCAAAAGGGCTTCTTTACCTTTGGTGGCAGTATCAAAGTGAAGAAAACCACTGACAGACCTATTTTCATCTTCTATTCCTCCTTCACCATCTGCTACAATATTAGAAAAGGAAGAAAAAATATAAAAATTTCAAAAATATACCTATTTCAATCACAATGCTAAATGGACTAATCATCAAAGACAGACTTTCATTTCAAGGTAAGAAGAGATGGTTAAAAAAGTTATTACTGAAATAAATTCATATACATATATGTGTAAATTTCAGTCACATAAGATATCATTAGCTATTTATAAAGAAGTAATATGAACATAAAAGGCCAGTTGTTTGTTTTAGTGATTAAGAACTGTCACTTCCCACATCACACTCTCTAATCATTACTCTTCTCCAAAGGAGCTATTTCAAAAGAAAGACAGAAATAAGGATAAGATTAAATCTAGTCAAAGAAGTAGTGTTTATATCTAATCTATATTTTTAAATGAGATATCAATACAAGTATCACAAATGCAAAATGCACTGCCATAGTTCTTAATCTAAGCCTCCAGTAAAGAGGGCCTTGCGATGTACAAGTGGTATGCAGTCATCCCTCACTATATCATAGTTCACTTATCACAGTTTCACTATGTTGTGGATTTTTAAAAAATATATATCATTCTGTATCATGGAGTTTTCTCTATATTGTAGGATTTTGTAGATGAATACCGTATTTCACACAATGAAAATTCAATAAACTATTACCACTTGCACAAGTTTGCCAACGTGAGATTGCACATGGCACACTATTGGTTGATGGATTGAAAAGCAATCAACCACAGCTTTGAGTTCTGTATCTTGGGTGCTGCTTGGCTCAATTACTATACTTCATGGATTTTCACATATTGCGGGGGTCTTTGAAACATAATTCCTGCAATAGGTGAAGGATCACTGTATACACATAGCACGTGATGAATGGTTAATGAATATGTAAGAACATTTAAAACTAAAACTAAAATCCTATAACCTACTTTAAAGTGTTGGTGAGTGGAGAATGCAAATAACACACCCTCCAATATACACTTAAAAATACAATAAAACAAACTCTAATATTCATAATTCACCTGAGTAGGGTTTGACTGGCATGTCATCTAGCAACAAATGCAGTAGTCTCTGAGTGTGAGAGCGCTGGCGATTAAGAGAAGTTACTCTTAGTTCTATTGAGGCAGTCTTCATAAGCCATGACATTTGGTTCAGCATGGATATTTCATACTCTAGAAGTCAAACACATGAATGGGTAAAAAGAAATATAAGAATTTTCACATGGAAAAACCCAAAATAATTAAATATATATGGGGAAATGTTTCCTCAGCATGATGATAAAAATAATTTAATAATTATAATTTTAATAAATCAACATGGGATAGTAGAAAGTGCCCTGGGTTTTGAGTCAGGAGAAACAAGTGTAAATCATACTTTAGATATTGCTAGTTGTATGTAACAAGCAAGTAAGAATCTGATCTTTTGTCCTCCTCCTTAAATAAGATAATATTTAGAATACCTGCCTCATAAGGTTACTGTGAAGATGTAACAACTCACATTTTTGTCACTTTAAGGTTTGCAAAGTGATTTATAGATATTATCTCCCTGAACCTCACAATAATATGAGGTAGGCCTCACTATTATCACCATCTTGTAATTGAAACAACGGAAACTGAAGAAACATTAGTAAGGGACTTATTTGCCCAGAACAATACAGATAGTATATGTTTAATGTAGGATTCAAATACAGCTCTTTTTCACTCCACTCCAGCATTCTATCTATGGCTTGCTATGTCTCTAATGAGATGTGTACAAAAGTGCTTTGCAAATTTGAAAACACGATATAAGTACAGGTTTTTGTTATGACTGTCTTTATTTATTTTTTCCTGACCTGAGATTTCACTGGCCTAAGAATTCCAAAGCAGATCAACAATTGCTCTTCAACTTGTAATCTTTCAAGTGAGTTGGGAAGTCAACTAAGTGGATCAGGGGTAGAGAGCTAGGTTTGGAGATAGGAGGTTCTGGGTTCAAATCAGAATACTTCCTACCTGTGTGACCCTGGACAAGTCACTTAACCACTATTTCCTAGCCCTTATTGCTCTTCTGCCATAGAATAAATACATAGTATTGATTCTAAGACAGAAGATGAGAGTTTGGAGAAAAAAAAAGTGAGTTGTGGGACAGAGGGCAGGTAGGCAACACAGTGGACAGAGTGTCAGGCCTAGAGTTGGGAAGACAAGGGTTCAAATTTGGCCTCAAACAGTTCCTAGCTGTGTTAGCTAGGCAAGTGACTTAACCCCAATTGCCCGGCTCTTGCCACACTTCTGTCTTAAAACTGATACTGGAAACATTGAGAAATTGTGGCTTGCTCAAGGTCATATATCCAATATGTATTTGAGACAAAAACCAGATCTTATTCCAGGTTAGATCTTTATCCATTATGCAACAATGTGTTTATTATTAATGAGTTTAATAGAGATAAAAATTAATACAGACATAAAATATAGGTAAACTAAATTAGGCAAAAAAGATAAGATCTTCTGCTATTTGGCAGTCAGTAAATCAATAAGCACTTATTAAAGCACATAACATGAGCTAAGCACTGTGCAAGAACTAGGGATACATAGGCAAAAAAAAAATTGATGTTGTCCTCCATAAATTAAAATCCTAATGGGGAAACAATGTATAAATAACTAAATACATGAAATAGAGGCAAGGTGGTAGGGTGGGCAGAGAGGCCAACCCTGGACATGGGAGGTCCTGGTATCAAATTTGACCTCAGATACTTACTGTGTTACCCTAGGCAATTTTTTAGCCCTTGCCACTCTTCTATCTTGGAACTGAAACACAGTATCGATTTTAAGATAGAAGGTAAGAGTTTTTTCAAAAACCTATTTACAAAGCAGATAGAATATTATGGAAGGGGAAGGTCTCCACAGGAAGATGGGATTTTAGCTGAATCTTGAAAGAAGTCAAAGAAAAAGACATGGGAGAACCTTAAGTAATATGACTTTTTCATTTAATTTCAAAAAAGCTATATTTCACTTAGAAGAACCATCATAAATATTTTGAAAAAAAAACCCATATATTTAACAGATGATAAAGAACAATATAGAAATGGGAAAAATTTAAATCCTCATTAATGGAACAGTTTCATGTACACTAACTGACCATGTAAACTTCATATCATCATTTCTCATTAGAACGTAAGCTTCTGGAGAAAAGAACCTACTTTTGCTTTTTCTTTCTGTACCCAGCACCAAGAACAGTGCCTTATACTAGGCACCTAAGAAATGAATCGATATGTCTAGCCTACTGACTTAAGAGATTTGATTTTATAATATAAAAGTTATGTGTTCTTTTAAATTTAAAATATTTTTGAGAATTTGAAAAAACTTTTTAAAATGATGGCTGTTTCTGAGTATCATTCAAAAATACTGAAGAATTATTGATTTCTCTCAATAACAGATATTTCAAAACTCAGTACAACCAGTATTCATTTAAGTATCTACTACATGCCATAATGCTAATGCTAACAAAGACAAAAAGAATAGGCATGTTGCTCTCCAGGAGCTTATAATCTACTAAAGAAAAAAAAATTTCACAGAAAAGTAGAAAGTGCCATTTTTGAAAAGGTAGAAAGGATTCATTATTAGGGATAACAGGAAAATCTTTTACCAGCTATAAGAATTCTTGATTTAAGCTCTGTTAAACCTATGACTCATAACTAAAATGGCAAAATCATTAAGAATATTAATGTGCTGAGATTTGTGAAGGTAACTTCTAAATATACATTATTAAATCTTGAATAAGAAAAGGACTCTAAGTTTTAAAAATATATTAAGTAGAATTCAATTGGCCGGTTTTCATACGGATTTGGATATAGCATTCTTCAATATCTATCCCTAAATAACTAGAGGTTATACCTATATCCTTAACTGATTCACATAACAGAAAAATCTGAAAAGAAAACCTATTATGTTAACAAATTAGCTAAACTTAAGTAACTACTGTGAAGACTGAATTTAGCTGTCTCCTGATTGTAACGATGAAGATACTTAGCTGTTTCTTTATTGTGAAAATAAAATTATAATCTCCAGATTATAACAATGAAGGTACTTAGCTCCTTCCTTTATAGTAAAGCTAGAATTGTGAGCTACAATCTATTTTTAGATTTTAACTACAAAAAGGTGTTAAGTAACTACAAAAGGTGAACTTACCAAAAGAGGTGTTAAGTAACCCAAAAAGATATAATCTAACCACAGAAGGTAAGAACTAAAGAGTGGGCAGTCCTGGAGAATATCTAACCAAATAAGGTGAGAACTAAAGAATGGGCAGTCCCGGAGATGAGTATGCTGTGATTGGTAAATGTGAAAATTTAGAGGAGGTGACACAAGAGAAAAAAGTCTTTAAATAGAGAAAAAAAAGAATGAAGAGGACAGTCAGTCACCCGGACTTAGACTGAAGGATCAGTCACTCTGAGCTGAAGGGAAGATGGATGTTCGGACATTCGGACATTCAGGCACTAACTCAGATGAGCAACTGGAAGACTGACACCCAGACTTCTTTAAGACTGTCTCCGTTGGTGAGTGAAAAGCTGACTTAGTGACCCCGCCTTTCTGGAAGCGGGAAGCCTCCAAGAAAGGTCCAACTTCTTGAGACTCTTTTCCCCTGGCTGGGGCTTAGAAATTCTAACTGGTATCAGAAGAAGCCAGAGTTTTCTCTCTCTCTCATTCCTTAATATCTTCCTTCTGTTGTAAATATTGTAAATAAACTACCATTTACTTTAGTAATTCATTTTGGGATTTAGAAATCCTAAAAAAACCTAATTAATATATTTCAGTCTCAACCAGAATTAATTTTAACACTATGGGTGAAAAAATGTTTTAGGGGACAAATAATTCCATTGCAACAAAATTACAAAAGCCAGATATGCTCCTTGAAAGTCAAATTCCTATTATAAAGCATAAAAAAATCTATCTTAACAGAGATCAGAGGGAATTATGTTAAGTAGGTATGATTTAAGTGTTTTTGGATAAAACCTAAGGACTTCAAGATGAGTTTAGATGTTGGTTTTTCTTTAAAAATGTCCACAGCTGGGAAAGAACAAAGAAATCAGTCAGAGTTCAATCTTAGTGCTACAAGTGGATTAGAGATGTGGACCCTGTTTTTCAGGTCAGCAGAGCAGGGACACTGATTCTAAATTAGATTAGTTGTGCTACAAGTTTTTTTTTTAAACTTCATGTTTTTCTTTTCTTTTTTCCTATTCCAGAAGGAATTAAGAATCAATTAGCTTGATGCCACTTGGAGGCATCAAACTAATTCCTAACTACATAGTTCCAAACTGCTTAATTCCTAACCACTTTGGAAGTTTTTAAACTATCATCACAGTAAGTGACAGCTGAGCAAACACTCAAACTGGATACAAGTTCAGTTGGACAAATGTCTAGAGATTAGCATGAAAACTTATTATTAACTTAGTATAAAACTTAGTATTAATATTGTGACAAAGTGATATTTGTTGAGGTCACTTTATGTGGTGTATACATGTATGCAAAGAAAAAATATGAAATGACATGGTTAGCCTATATGACCAGTATTAGTTCTGCCTCCTGATACCAGTGTCATAAATGGAGTATATTATACAACTGTTTTTTGCACAAAAGGTTTGATCATCTAATGTGAGCTCACTGAAACCAGGACAAACAAAAATATAATTATTTTTCACAGTTCTCCCCTGGAATATTCCTAACACTTTCTTATATTTTCCTATTCCTTAAATGTAATCTGAGTTTCAACAGCTTAGTCCAAGAATCAACTCATCCCCTTGAAAGGCTAGATTTTTAAAACTTCATACTACTAGCTCAAATAATAAGCCTTCTGACACCACAAAACAAAGGTGAGAGGTCACATGAAAAAGAATTAAGCCACCTGGATGGGGGAAAAAACTCTCCTTCAATACTATGATTATATCCCAAAAGATTGTGGGCAAGTTAAAATTAAATGACTGGAGTTATTCCCGAACTTCTATTTAACTTTTGTATCTAGTCTGCATATGCTTCTTATTTTGTACATACTGATATATAAACTCTTAAGATCAAGGATGATTTGGAAATAGGTTCTGATCAAAGACACATGTAAAACCCAGTAGAATTGCACATTGGCTATAGGAAGGAGTGGGGGGAAGGGGAGGGAGGGAAAAAATATAATTCTTGTAACTAAGGAATAATGTTCTAAATTAACTGAATAAAAATTTCCAAAAAATATATATTTGTCAGATCTTTGGGAAAGGAAAGACTTTAAAACCAAGCAAGAGCTAGAAAAAAACACAAAATGTAAAATCAATCATTTTGATTACATCAAATTAAAAAGTTTTTGTACAAAACTAATGCATCCAAAATTAGAAGGGAAGCAACAAATTGGGAAACAATATTCATTACCAAAACCTCTGACAAAGGTCTAATTACTCAGATTTATAAAAAGCTAAACCAGTTGTATAAAAAATCAAGGCATTCTCTAATTGAAAAATGGGGAAGGGATATGAATAGGCAGTTCTCAGCCAAAGAAATCAAAACTATTAATAAGCACATGAAAAAGTGCTCTACATCTCTTATAATCAGAGAGATGCAAATCAAAACAACTCTGGGGTATCACCTCACACCTAGCAGATTGGCTAACATGACAGCTATGGAAAGTAATGATTGCTGGAGGGGATGTGGCAAAGTGGGGACATTAATTCATTGCTGGTGGAGTTGTGAATTGATCCAACCATTCTGGAGGGCAATTTGGAACTATGCCCAAAGGGCGATAAAAGACTGCCCTTTGATCCAGCCATAGCATTGCTGGGCTTGTACCCCAAAGAGATAATGGACAAAAAGACTTGTACAAAAATATTCATAGCTGCGCTCTTTGTGGTGGCCAAAAATTGGGAAATGAGGGGATGCCCTTCAATTGGAGAATGGCTGAACAAACTGTGGTATATGTTGGTGATGGAATACTATTGTGCTCAAAGGAATAATAAAGTGGAGGAATTCCATGAAGACTGGAACAACCTCCAGGAAGTGATGCAGAGCAAGAGGAGCAGAACCAGGAAAACATTATACACAGAGACTGATACATTGTGGTACAATCGAAGGTGATGGACTTCTCCATTAGTATCAATGCAATTTCCCTGAACAATCTGCAGGGATCTAAAAAAAATACTACCCACAAGCAGAGGATAAACTGTGGGAGTAAAAACACTGATGAAAAGCAACTGCTTGACTACAGGGTTGGAGGAGATAAGACTGAGGAGAGACTCTAAATGAACACTATAATGCAAATTCCAACAACAGGGAAATGGGTTCGTGTCAAGAACACATGTGATAACCAGTGGAATCATGCATCGGCTATGGGAGAGGGAAAGGCAGGGGGGGGGGGGGGGTGAGGAAAAGAAAATTATCTTTGTTTCCAGTGAATAATGTATGAAAACGACCAAATAAAATAATGTTTTAAAAAAAAGAAAAAAAAGAAAAATGGGAAAGGGATATGAATAGGCAATTTTCAGTTAAAGAAATCAAAATTATTAATAAACACATGAAAAAGTGTTCTAAATCTCTTATAATCAAAGAGATGCAAATCAAAACAACTCTGAGGTATCACCTCACACCTAGCAGATTGCCTAACATGACAGCAAAGGAAAGTAATGAATGCTAGAGGGGATGTGGCAAAGTCAGGACATTAATGCATTGCTGGTGGAATTGTGAATTGATCCAACCATTCTGGAGGGCAATTTGGAACTATGGCCAAACGGCGATAAAAGACTGTCTGCCCGTTGATCCAGCCATAGCACTGCTGGGTTTGTACCCCAAAGAGATAATAAGGAAAAAGACATGTACAAGAATATTCATAGCTGCGCTCTTTGTGGTGGCCAAAAATTGGAAAATGAGGGGATGCCCATCAATTGGGGAATGGCTGAACAAATTGTGGTATATGTTGGTGATGGAATACTATTGTGCTCAAAGGAATAATAAAGTGGAGGAATTCCATGGGGACTGGAACATCCTTGAGGAGTTGATGCAGAGTGAAATGAGCAGAACCAAGAAAACATTATACACAGAGACTGATACACTGTGGTAAAATCAAATGTAATGGACTTCTCCATTAGTGGCAATGCAATGACCCTGAACAACTTGGAGGAACCTACGAGGAATACCACTATCCACATCCAGAGGAAACACAGTGGGAGTAAAAACACCAAAGACAAATAACTGCTTGAATATATGGGTCGAAGGGATATGGTTGGGGATGTAGACTCTAAATGAAAATCCTCATGTAAACAACAAGATGGAAATAGGTTCTGATCAAGGACACAAGTAATATCCAATGAAATTGCATGTTGGCTGCAGGAAGAGTGGGTGGAGGGGAGGGAGGGAAATAAAGTGATTATTGTAACCAAGGAATAATGTTCTAAATTGACTAAATAAACTTATTTAAATGGAGAAAAAAAAAAGATTTTCTTTATATCTTTAGTACCTAGCACAGGACCTGGAACACAGTAAAAGCTGAATAAAAAAGTCATACCTCTATTAGAAAAAGGTAGATGCTGCAACTGAGAAAATAAAAAATCTTGGCTGGTTCTCAAGTATCTCATAGTTGGACCAGATGTATCTGAGCATGCACACAGCTGATAAATAACCTATTTAATTAAAATAAACAGATATTTAAGTCAGTCAGCAGTATTAAGTCAGCTAAAAAATTTCAAAGATAAAGAATTTTAGTGTCTCAGTTCTATCAAGATTAAGTTAATTTTATTAGCTGCACATTATAAATTTAACCACACAGGATGGACAAAAACACTTCCATAACTAAACAAGGTATATGTAGCAAGAATGTTTGTGATTACATAAGACCTTATGTGAATAAGGTTGTTTGTTTGTTGGGTGAGGGGAGAAGGATCCTATTGTACTTTGCATTAATTTGGTTTTCTGAAATATTCTCAATGTAAGGATAAAGAAAATGAAACATAGAGGAGAAAGATTCATACAAGTAAAATCCCAATAATTTAACTAAAACTATATGAAAATTTTCAGGGCCACAAGAGAGAATTCCACATCATCTTATTTCAAACATTATTACCAACAATCCCAGTACAAATAAAATAATGAAAGCCATCATCTCTTGGTATTCTCTGGCTATTTTCTTCTAGGATTTGACCTTTCAATGAGTAACTGGCAACACAGTAAAGAGAACTCAAAAATGTTCATCCAATTTAGTCACACAATTGTACTAAGTTCATTCATAATATCAAATTTCGTTTCTGATCTTAAAAATTAGTGGTATTCTATATACCTGGTAGCAGAGTTCTGCGAGTTGAGGTGATTCCCTTACTGCCACAGGGCCTGTTCTCCCTTCAGTTCCCTTCTCCAAAATATTCAATATGGCATGAAGACAAGTCCGGGGGCAACCTAAGACTCCTAAATACAAGGCAAAAGCAAAAAAGATTCCTTTTAACATCTTTACTCATCTTCCATTAAACATTACTAAGTTTCTCTTCACAAAATTCTAAAAGGGCAACTAAATGGCTCAGTGGTTTGAGAGCCAGGCAATCTTGGATTCACACCTGGCCTCAGACACTTCCCAAGAATATGACCCTGGACAAGGCACTTAACTCCCAATGCCTATCCCATATCGCTCTTCTGGCTTGGAATGGCAAGGGTTTAAAAAATATATTTAACAACTAAATTTCTTAGATAACATTTTCTTTTAAAAGTCCATGCTATCTAGGTGTGGCTGCACAGATCTATAATCCCTGATACTGAGAAGACTGAGACTAGCAAATCATTTAAGCTCAGGAGTTCTGAGCTTCAGTATGTCTAAGTTAATAATGACCGTGAGGTAGGAGGTGTGGTTGATGCTACCAGGTTGCCAAAGGAGTGGCAAACCACTCCAGGTCAGAAGGTCAAAGCTTCTACACTAATGGGTAGTAGAACTGAGTCCATTGTACTTACAGTCTAACTACCCTCCTCAATCCTCAAAATAAACCCAATCTTTCTATTTTCTAAGTCAAATGTCAAACTGAATACATAGTTTGATGAATTTAAATCAATTTGCTGAGGATTGATATATTATTATTGGTTATTAATTCAAACAAAGATTTTACTCTCTCAACCAATTATCCCAGGGACATTAGATTTCTAGAAACATCAACCACCAAATTATCTAGGTTACCCTAATTGGGAAATAAATGCTAATGGCTATGTATCTGATCTCCCCTACCTGGATCCTGGAGGTTTGTAGTACTAACAGATTTCTTCAATTCAAAGCCCAGAAGATATAAGGCAAGGTTGGGTGGGTTGCGTTCCAGAGAAGTGATGAGAAGATTCAAGATGTGGATTCTTGTTTCATGACGGATTTGTGCTAGTTTTTTATCAGGTTCTAACTCTTGATTAAGAAATGAAAAAGAAAGGTAATAACATCATTATAAAGTTAAAGTGAGTAAAGTAATATAATTGCTCTACGTAAAAATTATTAGTTCAATTTTTTATTTGAATAATAAAAATTTACCTAACCTTCCATTACTTTGTCCTATTTCTTTTTTCCCCTAAAAGTTTCTCAAAACATTTTTTTCCTGGGAATCTTCCATTTTCTCTTGATTCCACTAATGAATTATGTTGGTTTTATGCCTTTTCCTTCATTCACTAAACTACATTAATATCAACAAATATCATGTTAATATAATTCAAAATTAAGCATACCCTCTTCTGGATTAATGAATTCCTCAGCATCTTCACTATCCAAACATTCCACAAATCCAGCCATCAACTTCTGGCTTATATTCTGAAATCATGACAAGAAGGTAGAATAGGAAAAATTATAAAAATAAGTCACATAAATGGAAAGACATGAACATAAATATTATCTATGTAAACTGAAAGGAGCATTTTTTCAACAAATTAAATAAATTTAGTTTTTTAAACTTTATGACCTAGGCCCCTCTTACCTTTCTAGGCAAATTTTCTTGAGCTTTACTCCCAAACACATACTTTTCAATCCAGTAATACTAGTCTCCTAATTGTTCCAAGATCAAGACCCTCTATCTCTCAGCTCTAGATATTCTCTCTGACAGCACCCCATGCCTAGAATTCTGTCCCTCCTCCCCCTCTGAATACTGATCTTCCTGGCTTCCTCTTTGAGTTCCAACTAAAATCCTACCTTTTACAAGAAGCTTTCCCTAACCCTTCCTCTTAGTTCAAGTATTTTTCCTCTTTAATTGTTTCTTATTTATCCTTTTAAAGCTTGCTTTTTATGTATTTGTTTACATATTGTCTCCTCTATTAGACAGCAAGTTCCTTGAAGGCCAGAACCTGTCTTTTGCTTCTTTCTGAATATCTCTAGCACTAAGCAGTGTTTGGCACATTGTAGGTGCATAATAAATGTTTATTAATTTCTCTCCTTTTTGAGATCTTATGAAACTGTTAAGCTCTCTAAAAAACACATAAGATCATCTTCTACAAAAACACTTCAAAACTTTAATATGTCCAAAATGTTAATCTTTACTCTAAAAATTGAACCTATACTTTCAAAATCCACATTACATTATTCTATTTTTCAAGACTAAATGAAATGCACTTATGCTTTCTACAGACACCATCCCCAGTCTTATACATCTGGAGCCCATGGTTTAAATAAACTTTTTATACTTTAGAAGAATTTCTAATCTTTTAAACAACAGTTCCAATGACAAGAAGCTCCTTAAAACAGCTGCCATTTGGTAAGCAGAGCTGTGACAATTCTCAGAAATATTAAAATAAATAATAATTTAATAATTATTATATTATATAATTATTATATAATAAATTAAATATATAAATATATATATTTATTATAAATATATATATAAATATATAAATATAAATAAATAAATAAATAAATAAATGTAATTAAAAATATAATAAATTAAAAATAAATAATTATTATATAATAAAAAACAAAATGTAAAAGAGATGATAAAGCACCATAATAAATAATATGGTATAGAAGGTGATTGCTGAGAAAATGCAAAAACAGACAGGGCAAGCTGATGAACAGTAATCAGAGACAGAATGATTCAATTACAAATGAGGCAGCAGAAGGATGGTAAGACAAAAAAAGTAGTCAAAAACAATGTCAGGCAACAGAAACAATATCTGGAGCTACAAAATCACATGATTTCAGTCTTTAAATGTGCTCAGTGTGTAGACAACTGGTCACATTAGCCTGTACAATAAGTTTTTGTAGCATCTACGCATTCTTTTTCCATTAGAGATAATTTTCCACCAATAACAGCATAATTCCTCTAAGATATGTTGACAATATATTCATCCAGAACACACACATACACACAGAGAGGGTTACCTGATCATGTGTGAAATCTCCTACTAATTTTATCTGAATGTTAGAATTACAAGAGATACAGCAGAGGATCTTGGCACTTTCAAAAGCCAGTTCAGGATTGCTATTGCCATGATAGAGGTACCTTGAAAACATAAAGGTTAGAAGTATATTATAGTGAAAATGTTGGCCTCCTACAGTTCTCAAAGAATGAAGACTTAGGATTGAAGAATAAGAGCTCAAAAGTAATGAGTCAAAAATTTAAATCAAATGTTACCCAGCATACCCAAGAAATCTCTTATTTTATCTTTAATATTAAAAAAAATTTTAATAGTGAAAATAAAATCTACAGTAATACTGATATGGAAAAATAATGACTGACATTTTAAACAAATCACTCTAGGCTACTTTAACATAATTGTTTTAAAGGTCTATTGACCAGCAATAGTAACAAAAAAAAAAATTTAATACTGCATTAGCAGCAGTTCTGTCAAGTTGAGAAATCAAAACTTGAACCTTTTATGGCCGGTTTATTTTTTTTTTTATCTTCAGCAGCCACTTACCTAGCGATGTTAACCACATTATCTGCCTTCTTAGTTCGGGGATTGATGCCTTGTAATAACTGTTCTAATGGAGTGACTATTAGAGCCAGCTGACTTTCTCTTAGGAGATCCATAAAGAGATTTTCCTTCTGTAGTGTCAAGTTGAGAAGAGCAAGGCAATGCTGCACTGCTTTCTCCAAATGTTTCTTTCCTATAATTGACAAAATGAATTTATAGAGTCTCCAAAATGTGGGAAATACTTACTAAAATATCAGTCCTTCTAAGCCATTTTACATGGGAATTCTTAGAGAGAAGTGTAAATTTCTAAACATAAAAAGGTCTTAGTTTGAAATAAATCATATGGTTAAATAATTCACTACTAAAAATTATTAATAAACTTTATTATCCATGTTGCCTTGGTGCTATCTTTGTTAAAACTATTCGTAACAACTTAAGAACTTAGATCAATGTAAAGACCAACCACAACTCTAGAGGACCAATGATGAAGCAAATGACTGAAGGTGCAAAATGATATATGTGTACTTTTTAGACATGGTCAATGCAGCAATTTGTTTTAATTATTCCTAAGGATTTTGCTTTTCTTCGTTTCTCATTTGGAGCTGGAGAGTTCGAAGGGAGAGAAAATGTCTTGGTTCATAAAAAAAATTAAAACTACTTTTACAGAAAAAAGTGTTTATTTAATAAACAAGTCAACAGAATGACTTGGCAACAAAGATAAAACTAATGACGTTTGGATACAAGGGTAGAGTATACAGAATAAAAGAGGTGAAAATGCAATCATACTCTAAACTGGCGATACTATAGTCAGAGTACTATGTATAGTCATGGTACCACTTTTTATGAAAGACATAAATAAATTAAGGCACAAGAAGGATATTTTACAATCATGCTATATGAGAACAACTGAAGGAAGGAACCAGGGATGCTTGCCTAAAGAAAAAAGATTAAAAGAAGATATGGTTATTTTCTCTAAACAACTAAAGCAATATTATGCCAAAAGGGTTAAAGCTAATCATATCTTCCTTTAAGTTTAGTAAGAAAAGTAACTGCCATTACATATTTTGGCAAACAGGGGACAGGATTCCTTAAGAACAGACACTTAATATTTAAAATTCTATACTGTACTCTCCTCCTATTCAAAAATAATACAACATACCAAACAAATATTTAAGATAAAGGTGTCCAGAAAAGTCAAATGATGGAAAAATGAGTAAACTTTTTATGAATGAGAAGTATAAGAAGAATTAAACTTGGTCCAAAGACGGTGAAAAATTCAAACTATAAAACTATATTGCTACCCTTAAAGTCATATTTATTACATTTCCTTTTAATACATTATCTTTAAAGTCTTAATATTACAATCTGAAATGTGATTTTATTAGATCCTGGGGACACTTGTTCTAATAAAAAGCATATCCAACAGATACTCACTTTACAATAATTTTTGCTAGAATATAATAATTTTGGCAGATCTATTCATTCCAAATTTAGAAAAAGTGAAAGTATGTAGTATATCTCAGACTGTCTAATAGTGTTGATCAATAAAGGTATGCATAATATTGAAGGCAGGAATCCCTAAAATAAATGTATGTCAAAATGTGAGCTTAAAAAATAACATCCACTCTACTGCAGATATGAATAACACAGAAATGGGTTTTGAACAATGATACATGTATAACCAAGTGGAACTGACTGTCAGATGCAGGAGGGGGGAGGAAAGAGCGGGGAGGTGAGGAGGGGGTGGATCATGAATCATGTAACCATGAAAAAAAATTCTAAAGAAAAAAAGAAATACAATAGGGGCAGTTAGGTGGCTGAGTGAATTGAGTCAGGCCCAGATGGGAGGTCCTAGGTTCAAATCTGGCCTCAGACACTTCCTAGCTGTGTGACCTTGGGCAAGTCACTCAAACCCCCTTTGCCTAACCCTTACTGGTCTTTTGCCTTGGAACCAAAATACAGTATTGATTCTAAGATGGAAAGGGAGGGAGGGAGGGAGAGAAGGAGAGAAAGGGAGAGGAGGAGAGGGGAAGAGAGGGAGAGAGGGGAGAGAGGGAGAGAGGGAGAGAGGGGGGGAGAGAGAAACATCCAGATACATACCAGGAAAAGATGCATAGGTATCAAGTTGCTTAACGCCTTCTTCCAACAAACTAAGAGAGAGCTCCAACATTGGTGACTCATTCAGAAGATGATACATCAAACTAAATCCTGGAGGCTTATAGGCTATGATTTCTTCTCCTAAAAAAGAAATAACTAAGCATGGACCAGGGTGCAAAGACACAGTAATCTTCATGTTCTTCTTCATTCAGGCCTTTAAATGTTAAAAAAGTAACCTATGTATTGTTTTTAAAATGACCAGCCCCCAAATAACATAGGCATGTACAACCTTGATAGCACTATAAAATAAAATCTAATTTAAGTGATTACTGGTGTTTAAAGAGAGTTTTGTGATTCAATAACTAGAAACATTAGTAGGGAGAAATTTCAATAAGGATACTTCTGCACAGTATAGTTGCTCAACTAATGCTTACTGACTAACTAAAAGCCATAACAAAGCATCCATACATGGCAAAAAGGATTTGACCCTAAGTTTCTAATGTATCAAAGTCAGAAGAGAAAAAAATTTAAAATATTAATGTACTTCTAAGCTACAAAAGTATTCAATATGTTTGAAAACAGAAAGTACAAAGAATTCAATTACCTCGCAATTCAACAAACTGGTCCACAAAATCTTCCAGCTGAGGTTCATAATCTCTGAGCAGCTTATAAAACACCTCCAGCACCACCTCAGCAACTTCCCACTAAAGAAAATCAAATGCTTATCATTAAGATATCATTAAGATGAGGGGGAAGTGGAGCAGGACAGAAACAAGATGACAAAGACTCCATGTACTCTTTAGAGAGATTATAGAGAAAAAACAAATACTTTTCTAGATAGCACTTTTGGCTAATTTTACATTCTGTTTCTTCCTCCTACTAGAAGCAAATAAAAAAAATGCCTTTTGTTTTAATGACTTTCTGGATTTCATTTGCAAGAATGTATTGGCCAAATAAAAAATTAAAGTTTATTTATTTGTATTAATGTTTATACCATCAAATACACCATTATGTGTTTTACAGTTCAGGCAAAACAATTATCTTTTCACTATGTGAGAAATTTTTTAAAGCAAATATTTGCACCTTTAAATCATTTTGCCTTAAAGATCTATTGTTTAATTTACTGACTATGTAAAACCTGATTTGGACTCTGGCTTCTCATGCAATTTTAGCATTTCATACAGTTTCAACCTAAGAAAAGTTTCAATATTTCATACTTTGAAAGTGCTTATCTCATTTGCCCTGCTCCTCCACACAAAAGAACCCCAACCATCCATATACCTAAAGATAGCTGACAATGGATCTGGCATGTGACTCACTCGGGCTAAACAGAGCTTGCAAACTTTCAAATGAAGCTTATATGTACACATTACCTAAATCATTCCAAAGCACTAATGACATATAAGGACATCTTCTAAAGCTTAAATGGAAGACTTATAAAGTCAAAGAAAAATGCGACAGAGCAAATATTAACTGTAAAAGGCAGAGAAAAGATATTTCCCAATCAAGATTCTGATATTCTGACTCCCTCCCAGGAGTCTCCCCTGGTTTCCTCAATCAGTTTAGTGACTGGCATAAGGTCTTTCTCTCCACTCCAAATTCTGCCCTGCTGCTACGGGGTCTTGATCATATATACTGACACTCCCACAAAACTCTAACCTACTAATTCCTCTGTTTACTCAATTCCCATGCTCTACTTTTCCCTACAACAGACACACACAGACAAACTTGATCTTGGTCCAGCTGACTCAGCCAATCTCTTCATCTTGCCATCACACACAGGTGTTGCATTTATATTCATGAGTTCTGAGACTTCTTAATTTAACAATAGATCTTCCCTGGTTAGCTTCAAGATTTAGTTCAAATACCAAATTCTTCAAGAGGCCTTTCAGGTGTCCCCTCATTCACTCTCACTAATGTTGTCCCTCTAAGATTATGTCCAATTTACCCTGTGTAAGTCTTATATGTACATAATTATCTGCTTATTGTCTCTACCATAAGAACGTGAATGACCTGAGAGTAAGAGCAATTTTTACTTTTATTTGGATCTTCAGCACTAAATACAATATCATATTTTGACTTACTGGTCAATGAAAGAAGGCATACCTGATTGACTGGATTATGTGATTACAAAGTAAGAATACGACACAATAATATACTGTAATAGGTGCTAGTCATACTAATCCCTCTGAAAGTGGAAATATTTTAAAAATCAGAAAATATCTGTAATCATAATAATTAGCATATTAAAAAATAACAATTAAAAAATAAAATGTTCAATAATAAAATGAATATTATTTTTTAATTGCTGTTAGTACGTGTAATTATAAGACATGTTAATTTGTTAGACATTATCCCTTTGGTAGCTCACTCCTCTACAAAGAAAACAGTAAAAAGCAGCCCACTTGAAGAGCATCTTGGAAAAAAATGCAACGTTCTTTATAAGTTATGATATTCCAGAGGAGCTGCCACAATAAGAAGAGTCAAATTAAGAAAAAAAACAGTTTTACTTAAGGGTGAATGGAGTAGGCACTGCAAATTAGACTGGTCCAGGAAATAGGAAACTTTGAAAGGCAAGGTTATTTGAACTAAATCAATTGGAAAAGATGAGTTCACAATAGCCAAGGATTCAGCATTACATGTCTTTTTTTTTTCCTGACAAAATTCTGAATAACTATGCACTATAATGCATTTAAAATTAATGATCTGTAAAATGTTAAGCCCTGACACACTGTCTGACATCTAAAGTATTCAGAAAGTGAAGAAGAAAATGTCAGTACAAACAGCAATTACTTACTGATACAAGTAAATAATAGAAATGCTCTGGTTTTGATTCTAACAACTAAGATGTTTTTATCTGATTTACAGAAATGAACAAAAACTATTAACTCCTGAAACTAAAGAGTTCAAAATATAAAATGAAATAAAAACCATACTGTTCTAGTGTACATCAGTATATATTCTAAAAAGGTAAGGAGCTTTTATAGCATCTACCATTTTTAACAGAAAACAGTATAAAATATAAACAGATTTTTTTTAAAAAGCCAACATCCCTTAGAGAAATTACCTTTTCAGCAGCTCTGCGATAAGCTCTAGTGCGAAATCGGAGAAACACAGAATCTCTAAGGAACTGCAAGTATGGATCAAAGCCTGGTGGACGCAGTCCAGCACCCAAGTTAGATGGAAATGAACTTTCTACTAGTGTGCTAATAAGCTGACAAAAGGCCCTTGTCAGTGGATATTCTTCACATCTGGATTCTATTTCATTTAATTCAACCTTACCAATGGAAACAATGAAGACATAAGTTAAAAAAATAACAAAATTTGACATTCAAGGAATTCAGAAGCAAAGTCTCTCAAATCATTAACTCATTAAACATTATAACATTATTGTAAGATGTGAAATAACAAATATTTTCATGTTTCAAAGAAATTTAAAGAAGTGCTAATATGTATTTGTATAAATCAAAGCAGTTACAAAACCCCAAATTCCCAATTTCTAGTCCTGTATCCCTTTTAATGAACTGCATTGCACAGTTGCAAATACCTTTAGCTCTACTAAAACAAATTGAAAAGGACAAAACTCAATCATTTTAGGTTGACTCAAATAACTGAACTTAACTAGGTGAATCTAGAAACTGTAGCTTAAATGACTGATCAGTAACAATTCATTTTGCATTCTGAAATTCCATTAAAAGAAGCTGTTAGCTTTAATTCAGATCTATGAAGAATTTGTTTCAAATTAAATACTGACAGAAAACTCCTAAATCTTGAATGGAAAATAAATAAAATCTGAATATAAGATAGGAATATAAGCAAAAAAAGACAATATTTTTAGTTTCATACAACATTCAAAGAAAATTGATATGAACACTTTAGTAGGAATAATTTACCTCAATGCCAATTGCTTGTCTCTGGCTTGGGATCCTTATAGTCTGCAATATCTTTAAAAAATAAGAAAAAGAAATTAGGAATTTTCTATTCCATTCATGAAGCAAGTCATTTCTGACTTTTTTGTGACATCATTTGGGTTCTTCTTGGTAAAGATACTGGAATGGTTTGCCATTTCCTTCTGCAGTTCATTTTACAGATGAGGACACTGAGGCAAACAGGGTTATGTGCTTGCCCAGGATCACACAGTTTCTTGTTTCTGAGATTGGATTTGAACTCAGCCCCTACCTAACTCCAGGTCTAGCAGTCTATTCACTATACCACTTGGTGTCCCTTAAAGTATACCTACAGCTGAAATTAGAAAAATAAAATGCAAATTCTGAGGACAGGCCTCTAAGACAAATTTCTAAACACTGGTATTTTGGCTTGACTTTGCTATTAACTGACCAAGAAGACTACAGATTAAAATACTATTTTAGTCAAGAAAATGCTACCATGCAAAACTTTTTCATATATAACTACTAAAGATATAGTGTTTCAATATTCTATTACAATCAAAAAAGTTAAAATCTTATGAACTCATAAATTCTAAGATTTCCATCAAACACAGAAAATGCATATACCATTACATTTATCCAAGTCAAACCATATTAAAATTAAAATATACTGCTACTTAACAAAAGCCAACACCATGGTATCTTGTTTTTAAAATATGTATTTATCTATATTCCTCCAGGCACATATGTTTGAGATTATCTATAATATTTCACTTCCTCTAAAATAAGCTCTGGAAAAAAAAAATCAGTGAACTACAGTGTTAAGCTTTCTATTATTTGTAAAAATTCATTTATTCTGCAAAAATATTTTCTCAGACTAGAGATGTTTTTCAGCACACCACTACACTGTATTTGAATGTAAGACCATGATTCAAAAATGCCAATGATGTCTGCATTTACAGAAAAAATATGCAAATGTTCATTTTTTTTTAATTTAAAGCCAAAGACCTCAGATTGTTTTACAAATATTAAATTATATTCTTCCTCCTAGGAACAGATATAGAGGAAAAGTTAAGAGCCTAGAACCTCCTTCACTTAGTCTCAAGGGAACTCTATAAATGGGACCAGGGAACAAATACAATTTTATACTGTTCTTAAAATGAAATGAATAAAAAATTTAACAGCTAGTGGTACTGTCCCAAAATGGAAGAAAAGAGTATAATGAGAGGTCCCACATTGGAATTACATATACTCAAGTTTATCTGCTTAGTGAGTTAGGTAAAGAAGGAAAATCAAGAAGTATTTCTGGCCCACATCCTCTTCTGTGTAAATCGGTAAAAAGAGTATCATACTCATTTTTATTAACATTTAAAAGATAGTGGAGAAAAAAAAATCTCAATCTGCCCTAGGTAATCTAGGGAAGCTTTCAGCAAGAACCTACAACAGAATCTAAGCCTTCCAAGGTTTCCAGTCCTATACTATGACCAATAAAGAATGCTTCAAATGGGACACACAATTAATATACTACAATGCTTAATGTTCCTTTTGTTCTTGGCAGTTACCAAGCATTATTCTGCAAAATACATTTGGAAAAACAGAAAAGTTTAGATTTATTCTACCTGTGTATATTCCAAAGACTGCCAAAGGGAAGCAGCAATTTCAGGAGATTTTCCAAAGGCTGTAAGTGTCTTCAGTAGCTCAGCTTTTAAAATAGGAGGGATACTACACTGCAGGAGTCCCAGGATGACAACCACAGGAGTCCACTGAGGATGCTCACAAAGAGCCAAACGAGCATTCTCACTCTGAAGAATAAAACACAGAAACAAAGAAAACTAAAGGCAAGCATTCGATTTCTAGGATTTCAGTTTTACTACTGACTAGTTAAAGAAAATATCATTAAGAGCCTGGTGAACTGGTTAGTGTTTGGTAACCCAATTGATTATTCATCAGTACATCACATCACTAATACAGGGAAACATCTCATAGCATTGCTAAGGATAACAGTGTATTATATCACACCACTATACTTCAGGAAGTTTTACATTTCAAAGAAAGAAGTAGAAGCATCACTTGCAATAGAAAGTTGACCCCAAATAACTACTAAATAAATGAAAATTCAAGATGATTTAATCTTCTCAGGGTCATACACATCAGCAAGAGAAGCAAAAAATTGCGAAATCCCTATTAGAACCTCTGTTTACCCTTTCTGGCACAAAATCAAAGTGTGAACACAATCAAAATAGAACATAAGTGTTTACTATTATGAGCCTAGGACTGTGCTACACACTATTAAAAAAAAACTGATCTTTGTCCTCAAGAGGCATAATGGTATAATGAAGAGTGCTAGACCAGAAAGGAGGAAGAGACTAAGGATAGAAAGTAAACATTTATTAATTGCCTACAATGTGCTAGGGTGTGTACTAAGTACTTTACAAATATTATTTCATCTGATTAATACAAACACCACTCGAGTTAAGTGCTATTCTTATCCCTATTTTATCACTGAGGAAAATGAAGCAAACAGAAGTTAAGTGACCTGCCCAGCATCACTTGCCCAGAGTCACACAGCTAGTAACCATCTAAGTCTAGACTGAAATTCAATCTGGAGGTCCAATGTCCATTTCACCACATAGTGGCCTCTCTCTATAACTAGGCCAAAGAGAAGGCCTGGATTCCAAATCCAGCACTGACACTGGCTAGCTGAATGGGTATGAGCAAATCTTTAACCTCTTGTCAGCCTCAATTTCTTCCACTGTAAGAGGAATGCAATGTTTGGAGTTCTCTGAGAAGGAAGATCAGCTGGCCATATGGGGAGAGGGAAATTTATATAAACAATTTTCAACTTCATTATTCAACTTAATTATTACAACACAAGACAGAACTGCTACAAGGCCAGGAAATACTACTCTCTTTGGAGAAGCATGGGTCTAGTGGAAAGTTAGCTTTCTTATGTCCCCTAGCCTGCCCTCCTGACACTAAAGCCCTCTTCCCTGTGGTATGCAGACTATTCTGAGTTCACAAGGCCTAAGCAAAAAAAAAAAAAACATAAGTCCTGGTACAAGATCTGATTCCAAAAGGTACAAGGCCCTATGTACACCAACTTGGAAAGGATTTGAGTATAAGACTGGCAAAAGACTCTGTTATCTATCATCTGAGAACCAGACTAAGTGGGAAGAGGATCACCACCAGAAGTTTTACCAACATGTAATGTATATTTTTGGTCACAGAGACTCATGAAACCATCTACTAACACATTGCAGTGCTGTACTCTATAAATGTCTTGTACTCTATAAATCTTAAAGCAGTATACAAATATCAAGTATTACTACCAACATAAAACTGTGAAACAACTAAGAACGGCTCTAAACAGGAAATTATGTGATCCTGAATATTCATCTAAGTGCTAAGGATATTAAAAGTAAAGGAAGATCACTGCTAAAAAGGCTTAATATAACTTGAAGAAAGGAAGAAATAACAGAAATAAATAATCTGGATTGCCAAAGGAGAAAATGGTATTGCATACTGAAATTAGGGCGAGACAATGACAGAAGGAGCAAAAGCAAATATGTGGCTCAGAGCATATGTAGAACATATTCAGTTCAGTTGTTTTTCAGTCATTTTTTACTCTTTTTTTCAACATCATTTGGAATTTTCTTGGGAAAGATACCAGAGTATATTTGCCATTTCCTTCTCCTGCTCATTTTACAGATGAGGAAACTGAGGCAATTGGGATTAAGTGACTTGCCCAGGTCCACAGCTAGTATCTGAGGCCACATTCAAACTCAGGTCTTCCTGACTCCAGACCCTTAGAAGGTGAGTCTTTGCAATACAAAGTATATTTCGCATGATAATACATGCCTAAACAGATCAAATTGCTTACCATCTCCTGAGGAGTAGGAGGGAGCAGAGGAAGGAAAAAAATTTGGATTTCCTAATTTTGGAAAACATATGCTGAAAATTATTTCAGAAAATGGAAAATTATCTAAATAAAACATGGAGAAAAAAAAGAAGATGGGTATTTGAAATCTACTCTGGCCAACAAAGAACTATCTACCTGGTAATGAGCTTTTCCAAACCTAGCTAAGTTGGTCCTTAGAAAACTAACCTGAAATCCTTTACACTAAGCACATACCAGAAGTACATGCAATTGCCTTTAAGAACACAGGGTCACTTCTATCCTATTTGGGGGCTTTGAAATTAAGCTCTCTTGGAGAATTCTTACTAGTAACATAGAAAAGAATTCATCAGTGCAGATGGTACTGCTGGAGTAGCATGAGTTTCTCAAAGAGTTTCATTCATCAGAGTTCAGTTCCAATATCATGGATTATATTTTTTTATTTTTTAACAAAGTTCTTATTTATACTGAATTGTTTTCTTTTTTCTGATCTAATGTCTAGTGTTCAGCTTATGGTAATGAGCCTTCTATCTGCTGATTATAAAGACATAGAGATCAATATATAATGTTAGATGCACGTCTTATCATCCTAAAGTTTTGATTAAATCTACCATACCCATCAAAGAACTTTTTTTGAAAGCATATAGATACTAATACTGTAAACCATTTAGTTACCTACCCATGAAATGATTGTAGTTGTGAGCTGCAAAAAAGCAATCAATCCATCCTGCTCCTTCTGGGTAATGCCTCGTAAAGGCAGGTGACGGTACTGGACACTATCTGCACTTGGCAGATCTTTCCTTAAGTGTTCATGATAGAGCATCAAAGAGTGAAAGAAATGTTCCCAGGAAACAGGGCTGCCACCTGCTCCTTGAATGTTTTCAGCTGTTAAAACACCACATACAATTTCTTAAATATTTGGAAATCAAAACAGAAAAATAACTTTAAAATGCTGAACTTCCTTTTCTTTCACCTTTGGATAAAATGCCTATTTTTAAGTTTGTTTGTTACTATGCTATAAACACATGAGATTATAAATTCTACATCATCCTATAGGGACATTCAGATTAATTTTTATACAATGTCTAACATGAGAACATACCAATATACTCCTTAATTAGTTGACAATTAACCATTTAATCATTTAAGTCACCCAAAGTTCCCCTTTGACAAAAAAAGAAGCCTACTGAGTCATCATAGTTACAAAAGGGGTGCTCTTCACACAAAGCAAAAAATTATTCCCTAATACAATGCATAAGATTGTGATGGGATATTTTCAATTTAATTTTTTCATTACATGTCATGAGGGATAACTGATAGCATACTGTGCACTTCTTTGTAAATCATTTAATATCAAAAGATCTTTTGGAGGATTTCTGGGACTAAGTGGACAAAAGTGCCATAGATTAAGACATAAATGGGTACAATTTATACCACTAGAGGGAGTACCCAAAAAGATGAGTACACAGATCTAAAGTTTCCCAAGTTTTTAAGAGTATTAGGATTCCTTGTCATGTCCAGTTTACACCCCAAATTAAATGGGAAAGTTTGAGATGGCCTAGAATAAAACAACCAAATTTGAGTGAAATATTAAAATCATACTTCTATTGGAAAACTAGGTATAAAAATTGTGTAACAAATATATTTGCATTTGACAATGATCTTGAAAAGGAAAATGAAAACTAAAATCTGGCAAAATTAATCATATTTTAAAATAGAGGAAAACAAAACTTCCCAAATACCATTATGATGTTAACAGTACAAAAGTCAGATTTTCCCAACAGCCCAAGCTCCTATCCTGTCCATTAGACATTTGCTTCTTTCTGTTTTCGTTGTTATAGATTAGTCTAATCTTGTCAATTCTTGACTTGTTTAATATACATTGAAAAAGAATTTAACATACATATAAAAGTATGCATTGCCACACAAAATTCCATTAGTAGGTAGACAGAGATGGGGATATTCTGCCTGGGGGTGCCACAACCAGTTTGGAAAGTTTCTAGATTGTTCTTACCATGACTACTGCCATTGACTTTCAACAAACTGAAACAGTAATGAGCACACTGTGGTCCGCTGGCCAATCCCTGGAGCATTTTCAGATATGGAATATAAATAGTAGGAGGAAGTAGGTCTCCCATTTGCCTAACAAACTTTGACAAGACAACCTGAAAAAGAGAAAAGTTTGTAGTTTATATCAAACACATCTTTCCTCCATATTAAGATAGCATTATGGCTAGGTACAGTTTAAAATCAAATAACAATTCTAGTTTAACAAGAGGCTCTCAACCTAAGCAAGATTCTTGACTCATTCTCTCTTACTCCCAATGTCCAATCAGCTGCCAGATCTTGTCATTTCTACCTTCTAAATATGTTTTGTATATGTTCCCTTCTCTCCTCTGACTATTGCAACAGTCTGCAAGCTGTCTTTCTGACCCACGTGTCTTCAATCCATTCACCACTCAGCAGTCAAAGGAATCTTCTTGAGGCACAGGTCTACCCATATCACCTCTCTAGTCAATAAACTTCTGTAACTCCCTATCATCTCTAGGACCAAAAATTCTATTTGGCATTCAAAGCCTTTAATATTCAGTATCCCTTGCCCCAAATTATTCAATCTTCTTCAACTTTACTCACTGACATGTTCACTGAAATCCAGTGGCAATACCCTCCTCACAATTCCTCACGTAAGACACTCTCTCCCCAAATTCCAAATGTCCCCAATTTCTAGAATCTTCACTCTCCATCTAAGCCTCCTGATTTCCTGACCCAGCTAAAGTCTTACTTTCTATAAGAAGCTTTTTTTGGGGGGAAGAGGGGGGATTTGGCGCTGCCAGCTGGGTGGCTCAGTGGATTGAGTGCCAGGCCCAGAGATGAGAGGTCCTGAGTTCAAATATGGCCTAAGACCTTCCTAGCTGTGTGACCTTGGGCAAGTCACTAAATCCCTATTCCCTAACCCTTACCACTCTTCTGCCTTGGAATCTATACACAATATTGATTCTAAAAGAGAAGGTAAGGGTTTAAAAAAAAAGAAGAAAAAGTAGAAGAATCTTTTCTCAGTCTCCTTAATCTTAGTTGCTTCGCTATGATTATATCCAATTTATATTGTGTGTTTATATAATATATATGTGCATGTAAATATAAATACACACAATTTGTACTTTGCTGTTTGCCTACTGTCTCCTCAATTAAGATATGGGCTCCTTGAGAGATCCATCTTTTGTCTTTCTCAGTATTCCCAGTGCTCAGCATAGTGCTTCATATATGATGCTTGCTGACTACTAAGTTATTTTTCAAATGTTTATTAGTGACAAATGCACTTCCAAATGTAGCGAGAATTAACTCAAGCTGAAAGAAATTATTTTATGGATCTGAAATGTCATTTATTTAAAATAATAATAACCTCATAAAGAAGGTCCTAAGAATGTTTCAAGGCAACTTATGTCTTAAATGTATAAAACAGAATTCTAGAAACTGACTCACCCAAGACAAATTCAGAAAATTCCTACTTATATTTTGAGATTAAAACAACAAAATCCTAACTCCTAGTCTAATTCATCATTTAAACTAGGAGTGTAGGTATGGAACTGAGGCTATCACACACAGTAGAGTCGGTATTTTAACCGCAAAGCCCACCACCCAACACCATCATTTTTTCCTAGTCTTTTTCTCACATGTGGGTTCTGGTTATTTTGCTTCTCTTTTCTTCTTTTACCTTTTCCTCTCCCTATGTGTAGTGGAGTCCCACACTAATTTAGGCAGATGTCAAATTTAAAATATTCATAGGTTCATGGATTTGGAGCTGGAAGAGAACCAGCCTAAACTCCTGATTTGCTGAAAAGGAAGCTGAGGCCAGAAAGTGACTTGCTCAAGGTCACACAGATAGTAAGTGGCAAGAGCCAGGGCTCAAATTAAGTTTTCTGACTCTAAATACAATATACCTTCCCCTTTAGCTATTAGCTAGCATTTATAGAGGGTTTTTAAGTTTCCAAAGTGCTTTCCAAATATCATTTCATTTTATCCTCATAACCACTCTCAGAAGTAGGTAGACATTCTGTATCACAGGGATTAGTATTCAGCACAACTACCACCCCCATACTCTCCTTATAGATCTATAAAATGTGCATAGAGTTTTTTAGTCATTTCTTCATTCCAAAGAAGTCTGAATTTTTTTTTCTTTTATGGGGGTTTACAGTAAAAGAAATTGTGTACACTTATGGTATTAAAACATATTATGTTGATATTATGCAATATTATATATATTTTCTATGCAATCCTGAGTTTCTAAACTTTTTCTGTTACCTGCTGGCCTTTGTAATTTATGTAATTTATGTAATTTATGGCTTCAACAAAATTCTCAAAAATTTTCCATTTAATTTCTTATGCCAATAAGTTGAAACCATGATAAGAAAGTCACAATGTGGAAGGGATACCTGTACCATTATTATCGCCGTTTCACAGATGAGGAAACTGAGGCAGGCAGAAGTTAAGTGACTTGTCCAGAGTTACACAGCAAGGAAGTGTCAAGAGGACATATCTGAACTCATATCTTACTGACTTTGGTTACAGTACTATGCACTGTACCACTTAGTTGCTTCACATACCATGCTCTCTCTAAATATTTCTAAGTATAGGGCAGACTACATGACAAAATATTTATAACAATGCAATAACCTCACGAATTTCAAATGCAAAGGTGACAAAGAATAATGCCAATTTATTATATGCCAAGATTTTTATATGCCATACAAATCGCAGCTTAACAATTTCTTTACCTTTATATATTAGGCTTTTTGAAAATACATGGGGGATAGAGAGGAGGCAAGCTAAGTGACTCGAAAGCCAGGCCTAAAGACAGGAGGCCCTGGATTCAAATCTAATCTCAGTCATTTCCTTGCTGTGTGATCCTGACCAAGTCACTTGACAGCCCCCCACCTCCACCCCCCACTGCCTAGCTCTTACTACTCTTCTGCCTTATAATCAATTGATTCTAAGACAGAAGGTAAGGTTTCAAAAATACATATATATATACCAGCATCATGCCAGGTCTTGACATCACAATACCTCTACCCAGAGTATATTTGTAGTTACTATGACCTCTAACTTTGTTTTTCTCTCATGCTTGCCTTTCCTATTTTATGAGAGGAATGCTGACCACTTGGCCTTTATATCCAAAGAAAATAGAGTAAGGGCATGAATTCAATTAGAAAGGAATATAGAAAGCCATAAAGAACTAACATCTATAGTACACCAGTTAAAATAAATGATTGCATGATCCAGGACAATTCTGAGGGACTTATAAGAAAGAATACTATCCACAGCTAGAAAAAGAAATGTGGGAGTAGAAATCCAAAAGAAAACATATGATTTTTCACTTGTTTATAGAGGGTTTTGGTTTTAAAAGATTAGTCTACTATAAAAATGAATAATATGGAAATAATTTTGAGTGATAATATATCTATAGCCCAATGAAATTGCTATTCAACTCCAGGCGGAGGTAGGGAAGAAAGAAGGAAAACAAGAATCATGTAACCATGGAAGAACTTTTTTTTTAATGATTGCAAAGTTTCCACTGAACTCTAAAATTCTTGAGTTTTAATCATCATAATAATATATATCTCTTCTGGACTACCAAGGAAAATTTCAACTCCTAGAGAATTTTAAGAGAACAACAAATAAATCTCTGGGCTGGATGATTTAGAATTCATATAATCTGAAAAAAAGGATTGAAACAACATGACCTTAATTGCAGCTCCACTATTTGGAGTGATTTTTAAAATTAAAGTCTTCAATTATTTTAAAACATTGACCTTGGGAAATTTAGAAGCAAAAAAAGAAATCAACTATTAATAATCAAAGTCCACTCCTCTGTTACAAGGAAATAACTAGAAACACTGAAAAATACAGTTAAATAAGACTCTCACTTAACAAATATAAGTAAAAGAATGAAAGACATAACTAACCTGGCGTTGAGGGGGTCTCTGATGCGCTACCCCTAGGTAAGATCCCATGATAGTTGAACTTTGAAGAGGTTCTGAAGGACACCAATATTCCAATGCAAGCTCCAAATTAAAAGGGTTTTTTTTATACAGTTCAGCAATCTGCAAGTTGTGAACAAAGATTTTTGAGGAGAAACATTCATTTTTTTTCCTTTTGATGATTATGAACTCCAGTATTAAAGAGGTTAAGTATTTATTAAATCATTAACTATAATTGAAAATTATGAAATAATCACAGATATGAATAGAGTTAATCATTTGATTTTTCCCTCTCTCACCTATCCACTCCATCTTGCACCTTAGCTTTTCTAAATAATAAAGAGAAGCTATGCAATGTACTAGATAGACAGCCAAAATCTGTATTCAAAGTCTACCTCTGGCACATACTGGTTGTTTGGCTCAAGGCAAGTTACTCAACTTGTAAATATCCTCAGGCCACTCTCAAAGATACTGCAAGACACCAAAAAGATGCCTATGTGATCTGGTAAAGGGAATTTCTTCACTGGGAAAAAATGGACTAATGAAACCACAGTTCAAACAAAAAGGAGTTAAGAGTAAACATTACCAACTATAGGGTGAGAAAAGCTAAATTATTACCAGGAAGCTGAATCTAAATAGAGGGATGGCTTTTGGCTTTCTTTGAATCATTCATATTCCACCCTAACTCTTCCTATGAGACTTAAAGGCAATAATATAAATTTAAATAATATTCTAAAATATTAATGTTGACACAAGAAATAATGATAGTTTCATATCCCTGGGTACATTCTCTCTCCATGAGAGTTAATATAAGGTAAATCAACTCAAGTTCACAAGTATAAAAAAAAATTAAATTTTATCTAGTAACTTGGCTTACCAAAAGCATAAGGTGTTCCAGATCTCTCCGAAGTGAAATAGGAAGGTCATTACCCATATGCAAGCTCATGTGAATCATTCGAGCATCTTCATCTGCTCTATTTCGCAACTGTTTCACCTATTATAATCATTACACAGATGTTAAAGACATTTATTAGAGAGAATGTAATTTTTAAAAACAGGCAGCTAGCTCAAAAAGATTAAGCCTAAAAATATATCTTTCTTTACCTAATTGCACTATTTTAAAGAGGTAAAGAAATTTACAGTTGAATTTTATCACTAAATTATCAACTCTCATGTATAATTAATATTTTAATGGAGCAATATGTTTCATGCTACAGAGAAAGGTTTGATTTGTTACCAATCTGTACCAAACCTACATCAGATTCAAAAGGACAAAAATAGAATACCATTCCCACATTAAAAACACAACCATGTACAAACAGTATAACAGTGTTCCTAAATTTTACTCCTGCGTCTTTCCATTCCCAATATGTCTTAGAAGGAAAGCTGAAAGTCAAGATCTTCATAATAAATATACACACAAAATCATTTTTTAAGTATTTGTACTCGCTTAATACTAAAGAACAGGAGCTATCTGTTAATTTGTGGCTCTTTCAAGCAAATATCCATTCATGTGAATGAAAATCCAAATGACAACAAATCGGTCATCAAATCCTTGACTTTCAGATATCATGTAATTAATGAGTATTTTCCTCAAAGCATTAAAATATACCTCATTTCCAAATGAATTACTATTTAAGAGTCATATTCTTTTGGTTTCTGGTCCAATAGCTTTTCTTTCTGAAGTATAGCAACCCAAAGTGTACAAATGCATTTCAGGAGTGGACACCATGACAAAATTATTTATAGGATCATAATTTTTAAGAACCTCAGAGGTTGTCTAGTCTAATCCCCTCATTTTACAGAGGAGGAAACCAAAAAGTCTGAGAGGTTGAATGATGTGATCTCTTCTTTGAAAACGCTTCCCGATGACCTCAAGTATATTGTTCACTTTTCTGGCCACATCATCATGTTGAATAGAAATCTTCGGGGAAAAGCCTACACAGTCCCTTGAGTTCTCCTTATTGGAAATTTGAAGATAAATCACTGAATAAGCAAAATTTGTATTTTCCCCCTAAATTTGTTAATTTACAGGTGTTTATAATGAAGGCCATTTGGGTAATCTGGTACCCAAATAGTGTCATCTACAAGTCTAGAATTTCCCTACGTAGACTTTTTCCCTCATTTATAAAAATGTAAAATAAAACCAACTCTAGCTCTGTCCCTGGGGATTGTTATTATCCATACTTTTCTGTCTAAAGAAGAATCTGTTCATATGTCCATTTCCTCTCTCATGATAAAAATGCGTTCCTAATAGCTCAAATTAATTAGCAGAAAATATTTGCCATCAATTTTTCAGGATTCAGAAACCAAATTACAATACAAAAGGTAGGTCATGAATCTTTAAATTTTTCACAATAAGTGAAAACAATTTAGTGTGAATGCATTCAACGTTCTGCCCATCTTGAAAATTTTGGCTGGTTTACAAAATAAAGCTAATTTATCAAAGCCTTGTTTTAGGTTTGTTGTCACTATGTCTCGATTATGTTTTAGTAACTTACCTTCATTGGCATAAGTGCAAGGAAATCTGTGATGAGGTTATGAATTCTGCGGATATAAAATTCTTCCTGGTAGAAGTTTTCTGACCCCACTACAGACTCAGTTAGGAAAAGGAAGATATTGTCTGCAATTGCAAGTTCTGCCATTGCTTCATCTGCTTCTGTAAATTCAGCAAGAGCTTAAAAGAAATTAGGAAAAAGAACAAAATAATGGTAAATGTATGCATTGAGGAAGTAACAGATCAATATGCCTTCCTTATATAAAACTCAGATTTTCCTGCTAATCCACTCTCTGCCATGTGCAAGAAAAACTGTCAAAATGCTGTTTCCTGATGTGCAAATGGTATATACATATCAAGGGAAAAAATTGACATTCAAAAGATAATGGGAAAAAGCTGTCTCCATAGGATGCCAGAAGAATTAAGGACAAATAACTACTTTTAGAGGGCATGTGATATAATCAAAGAAAAATTTTGGCTACCATTTACCTAGTTTTACATTAACAGAGTACACTAAGGATGATTGTGTTTCAAAATATAAAATCAAATTATACAGGACTGACCTTAAATTTACCTAAAGAAGAATTTAAGAAATTTGTCACAGATTAATAAAAAAAAATGTCATAGATAAAAGCATAAATAAAATTGACTTAAGCCTTAAATCCAGAATTCAACATATCTTTCCTAAAAAATTCAGTTTTTTTATTTTTTTATTTTTGTCTTTACTGAAAAGGATTGTTTAATGTGGTCATAAGCTTCCACAGTAATGAGGACCAGATGGCAGGCAATCTTTCTTTTCCTATTCCTACTAGTTCCCACATAGTTATTTTTAATTGACTTTGGGGTTCAAGAAATTGTATGAGCAGAAGAGAAAGGTCTCAGACCAGGACGAGTTAAGTCTTCTGTAACATTTACATAAGGACTTTCATAAATGTGTAGAAAAAACAAATTCCCTACAGCATCCAAGCTCAAGAACAAGAATAGGTCATCTATAACCTAACAAATTAGAGTCAAAAAATATTAATCTTACAAATAAATTAAACTCAATAAATCTCCTACTATAAACTACATCTGACTATAACAATCTTTTCAGAATATGGATGGCATCTTACTCATCTTTTCCTAATTAATACAGTTTAGTAATTTGCTCAAAGAAGGGATTCGATATGGATTTGAATTGGATTCTATTTTCTCTTTTTTTAAAGATTATTAATTCAGGGCAGGTAGGCATTACAGTGGATAAAGCCCCAGGCCTAAAATCAGAAAGATATGGTTCAAAACTAGCCTCAAGACAGTTCCAAACTGTGTGATCCAAGAAAAGTCACTTAACCCCTTTTGCTTAGCCCTTGTCAGTCTTCTGTCTTAGAACTAATATTGAGGCAGAAAGTAAGAGTTTGTTTTTTTTAATTATTAATTCTCATCAGAAAAAAAAGCACAAGTGAATTTCTTAACTTTAGACTTTTCTTTGATATAAAAAAGTTAACTTATGAGTGTCTGTACAGTACTATAAACATTTACACTTGCTATAATTCTAAATAGCTTCCTACATTAATAGATGTTTTAACCTCAACAATATATTTTCATGAAATCCAAGATTTAAAATTTTGTTCAATTAAAAATGTGTTCAAGAAAAAATATTCAAGGAAAGAACCTTGCTAACTCCTTAATCCAGAGAATGAACTATTTGCAGAAAGATGCCAGTAAAACCTACACTGTAGGGGGCAGCTGGGTGGCTCAGTGGATTGAGAGCCAGGCCTAGAGATGGGAGGTCCTAGGTTCAAATGTGGCCTCAGACACTTCCCAGCTGTGTGACCCTGGGTAAGTCACTTGACCCCCATTGCCTAGCCCTTACCACTCTTCTGCCTTGGAGCCAATACACAGTATTGACTCCAAGATGGAAGGTAAGGGTTTAAAAAAAAACCAAAAAACCTACACTGTATCAAGAAGATCCAGAATGAACTTTGGGGTACAGCTGATTGAACTGAAGGGGGTTGAACATTTCTTTTAAATGTACACTCTTATGCCATAGGGGATTGCCCCCTAATTGGCTTTTTGTCAATGCACCTAGCAAACATTGGTTTTGCTTTCTCTCTTCTATTTCCCTCTTATCTCAAACTACTGTCATTTCCTCTTAGAAGGTGCAATTTTGTATGTACCTATAATTAGAAGATTTTTAGAGGTACAAGATAATTATGTTAAATGATCAATTGGGGAGATTAGTCTCCCAAATGATCACCAGGGGAAATTGTGAAGATAGGATTAACTCTCCCCTCTTTATTCTTTAGATTTTAGCCACCAGGAATGTATGGGGGGGAAGGATGGATTCTATAACCCATATGTGCTAGCCAGTTTAATTTAAAGACAGTCTGAAACAAAGTTAAAGCCACCACTGGTACATGTAAAAATGGACCAATGGCACAGGAAGTGATGCAAAGAACTGTATTTAAATTTGGTAACTTCCTGTGAGGTTTTTTTCGCCTTTGAACTTGGCAGTGGAGAAGCTCAGGCTTGAGACCTCAGACTGCTTCCCTTTGGACTGACACGTGGGTGAGTGAAAAGGATTGACTCTCTTTCCTTGGCTTTTCTGGAGGCACTAGCCTTTGGAGAGGCCCCTCATCTTGGAAGAGACCTCGTGGCTGGAAGTCTTGTTTAATTAATCCTCTGGAACCCACTTTGCTAGGTGCCTCTGAAGTCCTGCCTGGTTCGGACCAGGTCAGAGTAGCTATTGCAGGCTCGCTCACACTTTCTCTCTCTCTCTCTCTCTCTCTCTCTCTCTCTCTCTCTCTCTCTCTCTCTCTCTCTCTCTCTCTCTCTCTCTCTCTCTCTCTAATTTTCCTTACTTTCACTCTCCCTATTTGTAAATAGACTACCATAAAAGTCATTCTGACTTGAGTAATTTATTTGGAATTAAGTAATTAAATTCCTGGTGACTATACTCTTAAATATTCAGTCCAACCATAATGTTTACTCTTTACAACAAGCAGATACTATTGAAATTGCACTAAGAAAAGCAAATAGTTTTTTTTTTAAAAAGACTTAAGATAATACATGTATAACACTATAGAATTGCTAGTCAGCTCTGGAAACAGGGAGGGAAAAAGTAGAAAGAACATGAATCATGTAACCATGGAAAAATATTTAAAAATTTTTTTTAATACTTTAGAGATGATAATATTATCTCTAGTCAATTTACCTGGTACATCAGATAGTTGGGATATACCCCGTAAAGCCAATGCCCAAGCAAGTCTAATAGTGGCTTGCAGACCAGGTAGTTTCCAAGGTTGTGAGTCCTGAAGACGTGAGTGAATTGATGAGATATATTGTTTCTCTGTTAACAGTGGTAGCTGTTGAATTATATCTGTAATTACAAAATGGATCATTACACCAAAAACTGCAGAATAATGAAATTCTCACTTCCTGAATAAAGAAATGACTAAAAGAGATTTGATTTTTCTTCATTAGTTACTGGAAGTCAAGTTTTACATAATCAATTCATAAATAGACAATGTACATGAAATGAAAAAATGTAAGAGATAATGCTACCAAAATTTACATTTTCATTCAGATTTTCTTTCACATGATTTTGAATTACTTTTCAAATGTACATATCAAGCATCCCTCCCTCAGCATAGAAATCTGAAAACAACTTAATGTCTTCTATTTGTCATAAAAAACACAATTTTAGTAAATAAGTTATAAGTAGCAAAAATTTAGAAGTTTCTGAAAAGGCTAAAATGTTACCAAAAAGATGAAATGTAAGAATAAATCAAGTAGTTATGCAGATTACATTAATTGAATCAGTCAAATAGCCACTTAGCTTATACGGGGGCTTTAAATTTGCTAAGCAAAAGTACTACAGTGCATTAGATACAAAAACTATGGGCTAAAGTAGTTTTCAAAGAGGAACCACAAAAGTAAACAACTATGGACAATTAACTTATACAGTCAAAGAAATTAAAGCATTCTCAATTCACTTTTTTAATGAAACTTTCATTATTGTGAAAATGCATTATAGAAACCTAACTCCACAGCATCTAAAAGGGAGCTAAAAAACTTGTGTAGTTCCAGGTACTTGCCACAGAGGAAGTAAAAGAGAAACATGGATAAACAGTTCGTAGATAAGGTGAAAATGCCAATACTCCATCAAAACTGTACTGATTAAGGGCACCAGGGGGAGTTAAAACAAGAATTAATTAGGGGATAACTGAGACAGCTTAGCATAGTGAAAATAAAGCCAAATTCTGAAGTCAAAAAGACCTGAATTCAAATCATAGATCTGACACATTCTGGTTTTATGGCCTTGGGCAAATCATTTAACCTCACAATGCCCCAGGGAATTCACACATTTTAGAAGTGCCAATTTGCATTGGTCAAATTTTCTCACAAAAAGTCAGATCCCTATAAAATGAAATCAGTTTGGTCCAACATTACAAAACTGAGAGCATTGTGTATGCAAATACTTATCATTACAATTTTGTTAGGAATAAAAATTGAAATTACTACTTCTTTTAGATTTTTTCCAGTTCTAAAGAAAATTTGTTTAAAAATTACTACAGTGAAATTTTAACCACTTTACAGAAATGTGTTACTTGAAGATGATTTCTTTGTATTCAATTTCAAGATTCTCCTTTAAAACATATATTTTTTAAAGGGCTTAGGAACCTTAAATAAAAAATAAGCAATTAGAATTACATTTGGGGCATATAAAATTCATTAATACCAATAACTTTTCTGACTTCAAAAGTATAAATAAACTATGTATTACAAATATGAACCACTCAATTCAAGAATATACATATTTAAAATGTTATTTTACTTGTGAAGAGTAGAACATTGGTAACAAAATGACTTAGGCCTGGGATGCTACAACAAGTATATAACATTCCTATTTTAGATAAATTTTGTAGACAGTCAAATTTAAGTATTAATCTCAAAATTAAAAATGCATCTCTACATATAACATAATCAGCCTCAGAGTTAGGTTCAAGTTCCATTTCTATCATGTACAGGATGTGTGACTTTGGACAAGTCACTGAATCTCTCAGTGCCCTAAACAAATTTCTAAGACAATTAAGCTGCAGATCTATTGCCCCTGGTCATTAATAAAGGGAGTCTCCAAAACAGGAGCTTCCCAAAGCAACAAAATTATTGGTCAAGACCAAAAGCATTTATGTATGTGCATACACACATGCACATACATAAACATATATACACCTACATGCATGCACTTATGTGCATCTCTCTGTCTCTCTTTCTCTCTCTGTCTCTTTCTCTGTCTCTCCCCACCCCACCCCCTTTTCTTCCTCCTTCCCTGCATCCTTCAGTACCTTCTCGGTCCTCTGCACCCTGTTCTATAAAACTGATATCAAAGCAGTAAAGGAGAGCCATGACAAGAGCCAAGTTCACACTATCCAATGAGCCAGAAGCTTCAACTGTGACTCTTTCTAGATGGCCAATAAGGAGCAGAGTGTCATCTTTGCTTAAAGGTGACTGGCAGGTCCAGGAAAACAGGCTTTCTGCCAAAGACTGGCGGCATTCCTTGATGAGATCTGAAACCTAGAAATCAAATATAAAATTCTCATTATAAACCAACTACAGTGAAGCTAGCAGCTAATATGACCTAATTAATTGAAATAGATTTGAATCCCCAAGTCATTTTTAAATTCTACTTTCAAAACTTTAGCCAACCCCTACTATTCAACCCTGTAGCTACCAAACTGCCATATGGAGTAATGGCCTTTATGAAAAATTCACCTCAGATGCACAGACAGAATGACTTAAGAAAGAGCAAGAAACTACAATAGCCATGAAGTCTCCTGAGTAGGCTGCCATAGTCTTCTCAAGGTGTCATAGCATTCATTCCCTGGGGCTGGTTAGATGTATATTTTAAATGACTTGGTGTATCTACAGTTTACATTTTCAGAGACATCCTGAGAAGTAATCTGGCTGAATCCTTGCCTCTTTGCGATGTTTTTCACTGCCCAAGCCTCTCTCCCGCTGTAGTTTCTCAAACTCATTGTTCACATCAATTTGTGACAACAGAGTTAGGATTTTATGAGTCAATCCCTGTTCCATTAGTTCATCTGTAAAGCGTGTTGTCATGGACACAAGCTCGGGACTATAATGTAAGAAAAGAAATAAACAGTTAGAAGGAGACATGCTTATGTCTATTCAGCACAGGAGATACCATGAAACCTCATTCTGCTAATATTAGCTGCACATATAGTACAGCCAAAATGGTTCATTTTATAACTTGGAGGGTTTTGTTTTTTATTTAAAATTACTTAAACGTAACCAGTATGTACTAAAAATTATCCCTTAGACAACACTTATGTTTTGAAATCTCAATAGGCTTCTCTGTACATACATTCTCATTACTTTTCATGTATAATCAATATAATACATGTTTTTAATCTACCCCATAGTTGTCAGGCAGACTGTAAAAGCCATTTCTCAGGTTATAGTAAATGTTTGGCTTAAGTCTACATATCATTTCCTAAGTTATGATTTCCCATGTAACTTCTAAATTAAAATTCTTAAAATCAAGTAAAATTCAAAGAAATAGCTAGACCTGAGTTCTAGTGTCCATGTCTTGCCTCTCCGTGACTGTATCAGGGCCTTGAGGGAATTTGCAATGCATCGCTTTCCATCCCAGTACAAAAGAACAGCTACTAGTCCTCTTGTAAGGCCAGGAAAATGAGGCTGTTGGTGTTCTCCTAAAAGTGGGAAGAAAGTAAAGAATAAGAATTAACAAGAAAATGCAACACATTCATGGATAAAGGAAAGATCAACATACAGCTGAACAACAACAAAATGTAACCATGTATTTGTCATAATCTGCTTTTTTTTTTTTTTAAACCCTTACCTTCCATCTTAGAATCAATACTGTGTATTGGCTCCAAGGCAGAAGAGTGGTAAGGGCCAGGCAATGGGGGTCAAGTGACTTGCCCAGGGTCACACAGCTGGGAAGTGTCTGAGGCCAGATTTGAACCTAGGACCTCCAATCTCTAGGCCTGGTTCTCAATCCACTGAGCTAGCTAGCTGCCCCCATAATCTGCTTATTTTATAATACATTTGTTTGAAATGACCACTAGTTTTACTTTTGTTTCAAAAGTCAAGTTACTGTGCAGACATGCAATCATAAAATCATATTTTTATTAAGCATCTATTACTATAAAGGGGAATACAAAATATAAGGTATCAACTCTGCCCTTACGGAGTTCAGTTAAACATTTGTTTTAAAACATTCTTTCTTCAAATCACATTTACATCAAAGAACAAAATATTGTTAATGATTATTAACTCAACAGCAAAACTTGTCACAAGGCTTCAGTGTAAATGTTTACTAAATAAAACTGAACATCAATGTGGTCAAATCAAAATCCATGGTAATAATGAAACTGAGGGCCAAAAATTTAAAGCAAATGATTTATTGGCTTCTATATAACCTCTTTCCCCATGATGAAAATACATTTTTAAAAAAGTTAGCCATTTAAGTTTTTCTTAATCTTCCTATTAAAAGACTCATAGTTAAATAATTCTGGATAATCTAAATAATCACTGAATGAAGAATCTTTACTGACTTTTAACAAGTTTAAACCATCAATGATTTTTTTAAATACAGAGAAAGCATAATACATACAAGCAAAAGAGCCAGTCACTGGTCTTAGTAGTTCCAAATTTCTATGGATCCCTGATCTCACCTGTGTGGATGGGTTTTCTATCACAAAGAGTAGATCCTAACTCAATCACACTTTCTCCTGTGTGACTCCTGCCCATATCCTACCTAAATCATCCAGAGGTCTCCCTTTAGAACTTTTAACCTCCCAGGAGTACCAGTGCTTCTGGCATTTGTGGAGTCTATACAAAATTTATGACACTAATGTCCTAAATAAATGGACTGCCTGTATAATTTCATGTTGGAATTGGCATACTTTTTTTTTTCAGTGGTCATGGTTCTCAGGAAGAAAGCTCTGCAGTATTCTGGAATAGGGATTACTTGTATTCAGTACAAAGACATCTACAAAAAGAAGCATCTAGAAGAACTCAGCATGTATAAGAAAACTTTCTTCTATTTGACCTCTGTGCAAATCATCCTCCATGGCATCCATCTCCTTATTTGATGACTCCATTCATTCTGATAATAAAAGGATTGTTAAATAAAGTTATCTCTCTGGTTCAGGTAATCCTATGAGATCAACACCTTTGGGAGGACAGCCTTTAAGACTGTTTTGTTCTTAGTCAAATGCCTTTATGCAAAAATAGTGGGATCAATTATGTCATTGTTCATTTCTCATAGTTTTGTCAAGGATAATCTAGGTTTATAGAGATTAATCTTACAAAAATTGTTATAAAGATGAGAAATGTGAGTCAGTAGTTACTTATGTCCTCTCAGTCTTCTTTTAGTTATTAATGTGATTTTTTTTCCCCAATCTTTGAGTATTTTCTCCCCTTTCAGATATTTTGAAAATCAGTCCTTTAATACCTTTGAAGCTGTATAACCTCCAGCATGGATTTTTTGTGTGTATGTGCATATTAAGTACCTTAACAAAATAGCATAGTGATAATAATAGCTAACATTTATATTTTACATAAAACATTTTAGTTTTCACAGCTCTTTCCAAAAAACATGTCAGCATAGAGGAAAAGCAAAATGGTGCAACAGACTAAACAATTTACAGTCTAGTATACTAACTTTAATCTTCAAATTCACTATCTCTTCCTGTCTCTTCAGCACCTCAAATCCAACATGTCTAAAAACAGATTTATCATCCTCCCCAAAAAACCTGCTTCCCTTTCCACCTTCTCTGTTTCCTTGTCTGTTAAAGCCTCTGAGTCTTTGCTCATGCTCATTTCCTAAACCCAGCTTTAACTCTACTCCGATCAGTCTCTGCCTTAGATGACAGTAAATACCTACTGTTCTCTAAATTTTCCTATATCGTCAATTAATTTGAGGATCTGTTAGTTTGCCATTTTGAAGTTACATTAAAACTAGTTAAATTAACATTTATGAAGAAAAAAGATATGCTTTCAGCAATACTTTTCAAGTGAGTTAGCTCCTCTAGTTTTAACAAATGGAGTTAGATTCTAGATCACTTAAAATTATCTAAATATGCACTGATAATTACAATCATCTGGACTAACATATCATAATAGCCACATTTATACAGAATTGCATAAGGTTTTCAAAGTGCTCTCTTTATCTCAATTCCATACAGTCAACAGAGATTCACTTTAATCCCAACCTACCAGCCAAAAGAAGTTCAACAGCAGCTAGTTCACCAATGTCAAAGAGGTCACTCAGGATGAAGGCTTCTCTAATGAGCTGCTCAGGAAGAAGTCGGGTTCCTTGCTGACCCTGTATAGCAACACCTTCTGTACTTGCCTTCTGAACCTTCTCATGTTGCTGAACATTTTTGGCCTAAAAATAGAAAATACAAGAGTATTACCATGTCAAATTGGGTGTTTAGTTAGTGAGAGGCATGATGTCACCTCTAAAAGTATGATGTGATATCACAGTAGCCTAGTAGCTAGTAGCCTAACCTTGATATAAGTATTAGCAGAAGAATTTTTCCTCAAATTACTCCCAGTCTTTCCCATTCATAACCTTAGAGGCATCTGTGGCTCCTCCTTCACCCTAGACCAGTGATGGCAAACCTTTTAGAGGTCTTAGAGACCAAGGGCCCAAACTGCAACCCTCACTCCACATGTCAGCCCCCCACCTTTGCCCAGACAGGGGAGGGAGGAAGTGCTCCCATTGGGCTGCTGGGCAGAGGGGAAGGTAAAGTGAGGAATGTCCTCAGGGAAGGAAGAGAGGGGAAGGGGAGCAGCCTCCTTCAGCATGCTCCACCACATATGCCATCAGTTTGCCAACATGGTCTTAGGTCCATACATCAAAACAGTTCTCTTGTCTTATCAACTGTACCTCTATAATATCTCTAGAATCCATTCCTTTCTACCAGTCCACATGGCCTGACACCCCCACTCTCTCATCCTCTTTGTAGTTAATAGTCCTTTTCTCCTTATATAATTCCCAGTGGAAAACTTCTTACTGGATTCTTGAATAATGAGATGAAGTCAGGTTTGTGTTTCTTTAAAATAAGGTCAACAAGGTGGACAGCTTCAGGTTGTCTTCTCCAAATGGCATTTCCCACTGTTTGCCAAATATCTTTGTAAGGACCCCAGAGGCTCGCAGCTTAAAGAAAAATTAACAAATTAAAATCTACATTTGGAATGCAATCTTGTACATCTAAAACCATTCAGTTTCATGATTTGATGAAACAAGCTATTTTGGGCAAAGAATAAATGATCCTACTTGAAGTATAAATTGAGAAATGTTTATGTTCTTAGGAACAAATATATATGATACTTTACCCCAACATTGTAAGGTGGAAAATAGACCTGTGATTTCATTGTTATAGGAAATTTCCAGATGAGGAAATTCCTTCCAACAATAAGATCAGCACTTATTCTAAAACTTAAGAGCCTTAGAGATTTGTCTAGAGCAGAAGGATCAAGCATGCCATAACACTCCCTCAGATACATAGCTGGGAAAATATTAACAAAAAAATAAAAACTACAATAAAACACAGATTACATTACATTTAAAAACTAAAAACAATATGCTACCCACAAGGACCCTTATGTATGGATTAGGGCTACTTCCCTACCTCCATCTCATGCCGAATTTGAACGAAGGTATTCCTGGCTCCAAGGCCAGTTTTCTATTCCCTACACCAGCTCTTATCTTATTAAATTTAAGAACAACAATGAAGCACAATATTCACAGCTTATGAAAAGCAAGAATGGTTTTATGACAGACATTTCAGAGAGCAAGCCACCTTAGGAATCTGAAAGGAAAAAAAAAGCATTTTTTCGGGGAAGCTATTTGAGAGTAGTACAGATTTTTATTTAAGTTTATGAAGATACCATCAGTTAGAGGAACTTTCTTAGATAATTCATAGAGGAATAGACAAGTCACACAGGATGGAAATGTGCAGATTAGATGCAATCTGCCCTATTAACTAGAGTGCCTACATCAAAGAGTTCACAGATTCATATACTAAGGAAAATACAAAACAGCACTACACTGATGGGCAGAGTAGAAAGAAAAGATAGAGAAAGAAATTTTTTCTTGAAGAGAGAAGCTAAAGAGTTTGGATTTTAAGCCTGAAGCAAAAGTGAACCACTAAAGGATCTGGGGGCCAAGGAATACTTGCTGAAATTGGTATTTTTAAAGTTTAATTTGGCACTGTTATATAGAATGGACTGGAGAGATACTAAAATTACAAAGGTCAGGTAGGAGGTTACTGCAATAAACCTGGTCTGAGCCCATAGTCTCGAGCTGGCACTGAAAACAAAAAGGAACAAACACTAGAGACAATGCAAAGACAATGCAAAGAATCAACAGGACTTGGTAACTGGCTGGAAATAGAAGCTAATAAAAGCCAAAATAATTCCATGCTAAGTCCAGGAAAACTTGCTTTAAATGAAGTAAAGTATCAAAGAAAATAATAGAAAAGAAAAAGAATAGGCTGTCTGAGCCTACAAAAAGCCATACTCAAGACACAACTCAAAAGTTCAAAAGTTGATCAATTTCTAAAGTACTATATGTAATACTCTGATAATTTCTTTTTTTCTTAACAGTAGAAATTCAGTTCTTAAACAGCTGCTCCTGGGCAATGTATGGGGAAAGGTCATTGGTTTAGAGCCAGGGACTTGGGTTGAAACCCTGACTCCATTATTTATTATCTGTGGAAGCTAGAGCAAGCATCTAAGAGCCCATGTAAGAGGGGCAGCTAGGCAGCACAATGGATAGAGAGCCAGGCCTGGATTCAAATCTAGCCTCACACATTTCCTAGTTGTAAGACCCTAGATAAGTCAATTAAGACCAGTTGTCTAGCCTTTACCTCTCTTCTGCCTTGAAACCAATACTTAGTTTTGATGCTGACAGAAGGTAAAAGTTGAAAAAAGAAATAAAGAGCACATGTAAGAGCAAAGCTCAAACTAGCTTAAAATGTTATTAGCAGGGGGAAGTTGGGTGGCTCAGTGGATTAAGAATCAGGCCTAGAGACCAGGAGGTCCCAGGTTCAAATCTGACCTCAGGCACTTCCCAGCTGTGTGACCCTGGGCAAGTCACTTCACCCCCATCGCCTAGCCCTTACGGCTCTTCTGCCTTGGAGCCAATACACAGTATTAACTCCAAGACAGAAGATGAGGGTTTTTTAAAAAAATAAACAAATAAAAAAATGTTATTAGCAAATGTTTAATAAAAAAAGTTATAAAATAGATGTTAATTCATGGTTTTTTAAATTAATATGCTGTCATAGGGATCCATTTCTCAGATTTACACAAACATGGAGAATTAACAGAAGTACTGAACAGGTCTCTTGACACAGTCATGTCCAAAACTTTTATTACAGCATAGATAAAAGTACAGAAAGCATTCTTATCAAAGAAGAGATGATACAAAACTGGGAGAGATAACTAAAAAACTAGGTGATAGCAAGATTAAATAAGATTAAAAGGCTAGGAAAATGTGCCAAAATTATTTAGATAGAACAAAGATAAATGTAATATCTTACAATTTAGTTTGGTTTGTTGTTTTTTTAATTGCACAAATATAGGTTCAGAAGGCCTAACTTATGGTAGTTCATATAAAAAAGATCTAAGGTTTAAGTTGTTTTCAACCTTAAAAGATGAAAAAATAAAAAAGCTATTCCTAAGATACTCTACCATAGATGTGTTTTGTAGGGCATTTTCTGGGCACAAAAGTAAAGGGCATGAGAACAAAATGAATTATAAAGGAAGAGAGAGGGTGGCAACTAAAATAAAGAACAGGGAAGAGTTGCTCAAGGAACTGATATTGGTAACAGCCCTATTATTAATACTAAATGATAAATGTATTTTTTATCATTTAAATGCCAACAGGGAAAAAATAAGAGGAATATAGACATAGTTTTCATATATTAGAAGGGCTAAGAACAAGGAATAAAGTTTAGACATAATCTTCAAATCTCTTAAAAGTCAGAACTAGAATCAATGAGATAAAAATTTTAAAAAGGCAGATTTCAACTCAGTGTAATGAAAAGATGGAATAGGCTAACTTGTGAAAATAGTAAGGAGCTCCTCATCATTGGATGTATTCAAGCAAATAGAGTGGCATTTTGCAGAGATTTCTGCAATTGGCAGAAAATTGGATGAGCATATGGGTCACAAAGTTGCTTCAAGTTCTAAGATGCTGTTTCAAAATTTTAAGACTATAAAAGTATACCCCCAAACACCACAATCAAGAACCATTTTGCCAACATGAAGGGTAAAGTCTATTGGGTCTATTCAATCAAGTATATAGGAAAGTCAAGAACCACAAAATTAGAATTAGTGAGTTGGATTGGACTCTCATAGACATCTACCATATAAGTCATATACAAAAGAAATCCTCCTTTTTCCCATGCCATATCCAATAAGTGATCATCCAGTCTCTGCTTAACTACTTGAGATCAGAGGAAATATATATCATTACCCCATACAATCATTTTACTTTTGGTTAGCTCTAATTATTAGGAAATTTTTCCTGAACTCAAGTGTGAATTTGCCTGTTCAATTTCTACTCTGTGCTCCTGGTTCTCCCCCAAAAGGACAAACAAAACAAGTGTAATCCTTCACCTATGTACCAGCCTATTCAAATATTTGAAGGCAGCTATTACAGTCTTTACATCTTCTTTTTTCCAAGACAAAAAAAAAAACAGTTCCTTCAATTTAATCTCAAAAGTCCAGGCTTTTAATCATTCTGAATGTCTTCCTCTGGGCAATCTCTAGCAATCTGGTTTATTAATGTCTTTCTTAAAACTGTAGCATCCAGGACCAAACACAGTGATGTTCCAGATGAAGTCTGACCAAGGCAGAGTACAGCAGGACTATCACTACCTTATTCCTGGAAGAGATAGCTCTCTTAACTCAACCCAAGAGTACATTAACTTTTTTGAATGTTACTCAGTTTAAGTCCAATAAAACCCTAATTTTTTTCCAGAAAAACTACTACTTAACTATATAAAGTTGATTTCTGAACAAGAATAAAACATTAAATTTACTGCTATTAAATTTCATCTATCAAATTCAATACAATGCTCTGTCCTGTCAGAATGGCAATACAATTGCCTTTTTCCCCTCTTATTTTAAAAAATAGTTTGAAAATTTATTTACCTTAAAAAACTCACACAGCTGACATGGTTCCCTGTCTCCTATAGCCCAAGGTCAATAGAACTTTTAGAAGTTCAACCCTCTGCTTAGATGCACCCAATTTGGGTTTTAAGGGAGCTCCTACTGTATTCCTCAATGAAAAGATAGCATCCTCCAGAAAGTTTTCATCAATCAAGGTTGAAAGGCAATTACTGACATCAGTAAGAAAAGGTCCAGTCTAATCCCTAACCCCCACTGAAGAGAAGGAAGCAGGGCAAAGAAGGACCTGGGTAAGGGGAAATTCAAGGAAGAAGAGCTGCTAAAGTGATATTCCTAAAACAAAAGAATGACCCTGCCATTCTTCTGCTCAATAAACTCCAGTGACTCCTATTACCTGAAGGATCACAAGCTCCTCAGACATTTAAAAATCCTTCACAATCAAGGCAGCTAGGCAGCACAGTGAACAGAGCACCAGGCCTAGAGTCAGGAAGACCTGGGTTCAAAACTGAGCTCAGACACTTCCTATCTGTGTAACCTAGGCAAGTCACTCAAGCTGATTGCCTAGCCCTTGACACTCTTCTGTCTTAGAACTGATACTAACATTAATTTCATAACAGCATATCCAAACTGGCTTTCTTGCAGTATCTCTTAATGATATTCTATTTCCTTTCTTCATACCTTCTCACAGGCCTTCCCCCAAGCCAGAAATGTACTCCCTCTTAACTTCTCCCTCTTAGAATCCCTAGTTTCCTTCAAAGTTCAGTTCAAATGTTACCTCCTACATGAGGCCTTTCCTGATCTCCCCAGTTGCAAGTGATGCCCCTCCCTTACCTTATTACAATTATCTTTCATTTACTTTGTATCTCATTTGTATAGACTTTTGTGTGTTTCTCTCTAACTCAATAAATTCTTTCATTTTTGTCTTTGCATCCCCAGTGGCTAGCACACAGCAGATATGTAACAAATACTATTGATTGATCCACCATTCCAAAGGAAGGTACCATAGAACTAAGATCTCCTTGCTTTGTAATCCCCAGGACAGGCAAACTGAGTCCTCTTCCAGGGGACTTTGCAGGAGGGTTCAATGTCTAGAATTGATGCTAGAGTTGACAGCACAGATGAAGCTCACTTTGTCCAGCAGGTGGCATTTGTTCCTAAAGGGCTGTGAGTGAATGAAACCTCTTATAGGAGCATTGCTATAACTAAATTAAAATCATGTTTTGTACTGATTTGCTTTTTCTATACATCTGAATAGATGCAGAACAGAGAAGATACCTAAGAAAATGAATTGTAATTAAAGGTCTTTTATCCATACAGTCCAAGGAATAGAGGACAGATTTCTACAATTAGGAAGTATTCTGATAAGGAGGGATGTTTCTAAGTAAGCCTTAGGTTTACTGGCCCAATAGCTCAAAAACTTTGGAAGTCTTAAGTGATCACTAAGATTAGCAGAATATATCAAAAAGAAAATCTGAGTGAACATTCTCATCTTTGGAAAAATAACGAAAAGGATCCATTTCAGTACTAATTCAAGCTCACGGAAGTATAGCTGGTTGGGAAAAGCTAGGAATCAGGAGCAGCAAGCACATCAGCCTCCAATGGAAAGGAGAAGGATGATTCCACATAAGTAAAGCCAGTGAGCATCTCAGGAGAGGCAAACAAGGGTGAAGAAGAGATCCTGCACATGAGCAATGACCATAAAGCAAGGGAGTTTTCACATATATGAATTACAGAAAGAATACTTGGTCTTATTCATATCATCCAACTGTGGGCACATAGTAAGTCCTTAACTGACAAAAAGAAAAAAAGGAAATTAATTCATGGGAGACTAGACTAAGAATCAGGAAGATGTGGGTTCAAATCCCTCTTCTGATTACTTAACAGGCAGTGATTCTGGATTAAGTCCTTTATCTTCTTTATATCTCAAAGCCCCTCTAGGATTTCTCTAAATCACAGAAATGAAGTTTCCCCACAAGATCCCAAAGTTAGAAATCTCTAAGAATTTACTTAAAGTGGTATGTTTTTTTAAATGTGTTGTTTAGTAAATGTGGAGTCTCCTGACTTTAGATCTTTTTATTATCTTCCATTACTAAAATGTTCTCCCTCCTGACCTCAGTTCCCTAGCTTCCTTCAAGACTCAGCTCAACTCTAACTTCTCTGCCAAGCCCCTCCCTTGCCTTCTATACACTGCTTCTACCATGTACTTTTAACTCTTGAAAAGCAAAAATCACAATTTGTTTTTATAATACACCTTCACACTTCTTGGTCTACTAAACCCAGTCTTCAACACCTGTACTTCAGGCACTAAATGGAAGAGGGACTAGAGGCAGTCAGGTGGCACAGGACAGGAAGCAATGCACAGGAAGACGAATTCAAATCCAGCTTCAGAAACTCATTTGCAGTGTCACCTGAGCAAGTCACTTAACTTCTGTTGGCCTCAGTTTCCTTATCTGTAAAATGGGGATGAAAATAAAAGCTTCCTACCTCCCAGGCCTGTTGGGACCCTGGGCAAGTTCACCGAACTTCTCCCTGCTTCAGGACCCCATTTAAAGTGAAGATAATAACAGCACCCATCTCCCAGGATTAAAAATTCTACAGGTGAAATTGCCTGTCAACTCTGGGAGTGGGGAGACAAGAATCACATAACCATGAGAAAAAAATTTAAAAATAAAATAATAATGTGAGGGGGGGAGGTGAACACTGCGACCCTGGCAAGCCGATTAATCTCTGACAGCCTCAGTTCTCTCAAATGTAAAATGAGGATGATAAGCCTAGTCCCAACCTCTGAAGGCTTTAACCGCTGCTTCCCTCCGTTTCCCCATCTGTAAAATGAGTACTATGAAAGGAAACGCAGACCATTTCAGTATCTCCGCAAAGAAAACTCCAGATGGAGTCACGAAGGGTCAGGCAAGACAACACTAAAAGAATGAATGTAACAATGGCCCTTTTCTCCCCAAGTGGATGAGGATCCATGCGAGATAGTATTTACAGAGCGTTTTGCACACCCTCAAGGCCGAGCCGGGGAGGCCTGCAACCCAGCGAGGGGCGGGACGCGAATCAACGCCCCCAGGGCAGGCAGGAGAACCGTTTGGACCCTCTACCCAGCCCCGCCGGGCCGGAAGCGAACCCGGAGGCCTCGGCAGTGGCCGCAGCATTCAAGTCCCGCTGAGGGGCGTGACGCGAGGCTGGCCGCAACGCCAGGGCCGCATCGGTGCCCAAACTCCCGCAGAGGTGGGAGCTGTGCGCTCCCGCGCCTCGCCCCAACCCACCCTGCACCCCAGTGCTCAGGGGCCCAGGGAGCCGCTGCTAAGATCAGGATTTCCTACGGCCGAGGAATCAATTAAGGGCTCTTACCCGAATTTACCGCCAACAACGCAGCCATCTTGGAGGCCGACTACCCGGTTCTCTACACGCATGGAGGGCCCAGAAGAGAGATAGGGAAGGCAATGGCAGTGCCTGAACAGAATCGCTGAAGTTCTATAGTCTATGAAATTCTCGCCGCGACCACCAAGACGTAGGGCACGCCTTCGATATCCCCCTCTGATGCTAAATATCGGCTCTTGTCGTTAACGTTTCTTTTCAAATAAGGCAGGAGCAAATCGAGTGACTTGTAAGGTCTTCAAAGGAACGCTGGGTTCTCGCAGTACATCATGGGATATGTAGTTCACGTGTCACTATCGGCTTTACTGTAAATGAATAAGTGAAAGCGGAGAACTGAATGCCCGGAATTAATCATTTTAGGCTCATTATTATCATTTCTTGATTCAGAATGAGTTATTATTGCTTCTCTCTATGACTTAGGGAAGTTGTGTACGCAAGTCATCCTTTCTTCAACATTAAATCCCTCTTCTCTTTATTCCTTCCTGTCTGGGAGTCTGTCTGGGAAACCAAAAGTTTCCATCAAGACCAGATACTGAATCTACTGCTAACAATATTCAAAAAAAAGAAAAAGAAGACGACAGTATTCCAAGGGTGCAACATGGTTGCACAGAACAAAGAAAAGAAAATCACAAAGATGACTTTAAGTACATGGATGTCTCAAACGTTTATTTGTGTAGTTCTGCTATTTTAGCATAATACCTCGTAATGTTTTGGTATAAATATTTATTTTTCTTAAAAGTAAGTTTTTACTGATGTATTTTGTTTTTCTAAAAAAGCATTACTGTAATTTCACTTAGTATTCCTTTCCCTCCCAGAAGCTATCAAACAAATAGAAAAAGAATTGTTAGTACGACTGATAGAAACATCGAAAAAGTTTCAGAATATGGGCAGCGTACAACACTTGAGGATCTCTCGCCTCTGCAAAAGTGAGGGATGAAAGTCTATTGACTATTTTAAAGATGATCCACGGATCTTACAAATCACATTCGTTTCTCACAATATTTCCCAGGGGTTAAAAGAAAACGGAGGTCACTGTAACCGCTTTACTTTGCGGGGGTGGGGAGGAGACACTGACAAACGATAAGTTCAAAGCTAGTGAGAAGATACAATTCAACTAATATTTATTAAGCATCTACAATGAGTTAGTTATATATTCTGAGAACAGGAAGAGTGAATGGGGATGGGAGAAAGATTCACGGACCTCAACGAACTTATATTCTCCTGGGGTATTCAACATGTACCCAAGTAAGTAAATGCAAAATAATTTCAAGAGGAAAAGAGTGCTAACAATTGAAGGAATCAAGAAATGACTCTTGTAGGAGGAGACTAGGAATACTAAGACTTGGGTTAAAAGGGACTACATTTGCGACATAAAAGACTACATGTACCAAGGCATAGATGTGGTAATATAATGTTTTCTACAAGAAAACAGTTAACAGGCTAGTTTCACTTGAATAGAGAATGCATGAAAGAGCAATATAAAATAAACCCCGACAGCTATATGGGAGCCAGAATGTGAATGGCTTTAAATGTCAAACAAAGGAGTATTTTATCCTAGAGGAAACAGGGAACCATTGAATATTTTTAGTTGAAGCAAGGCAACAAGCATTGTATTGAGGCACTTAGAATGTATGAAGCACATATATAGAGAGGTGACATATTGGAAGAATATAAATTTGACCACTTGTGTGGAAGATGGTTTGTAGAGGAGAGAAACTAAAAGCAGAGAGACAAATTAAGAGCTAATTGCTTTAGTTCAGCTGAGAAAATAAGAGTTGAAAGTAGTTGAGAGACTGTGTGAGTGGAAAAGTATAAAAAATGCGAAGGCAGAACTATAAGATAGCACACAATAGGATATAGTCGTTGAGAAAAAGGAAAGAATCAAAGATGATTCAGAAAATTGTGAATGTGGATGACAGGAAATATAGTGATACCATCAACAGAAAAATGGTCATTTGGAAAAGAAATGTTTTAGAAAAAATGAGTTCCCTTTTACATATATTTTAGTTTGAGATACATAAAAAAATCCAAGTAAAGTTGTTCAGTACTAAGACATACAACAGAGTAAGGCTAAATTAAATAGATTTGGAAGTTACTACATAAATATGATAATTAAACTCATAATAGCCGATGTGTTTGCCAAATGAAAGAGTGCAGAGAGAAAAGAAAAGATTCAAAAAGAGTCCATCAGGAACCCTACACTTAATGATGAGAAAGGAAGAGGATCATACAACAAAGGAGAATGGTCAGAATAGTAGGAAGAGAAGCAAGAAAAAATACTGTCATGGAAGTCAAGGGAGAAAAGACTGGCCAAGAGAAAGAAGTCTACAGGGGTTAAATACTATAAAAAGATCAAGTAGAATAATGACTAAGAAAAGGCTATTTCCTTGTATTTTTGAGCAGTTAGGATAATGCCTGGCCTATACCACAGGCTTAATAAATGACTCTCTTGAATGACTGATTTAGCAATTAACCTTTGTTGTTTCTTTAGTTTTCCTTTTATTTTGCTATGAATTTATTAGAGACCTGAAAGTAGACACCCTTGATATTAAGGAATTATAGCATTTGGTACAGTAATAGAAGATCACAAGCTCATAGAGATGTACATGTGATCCCCCATGTCAATATGGAATCTAGGAATCCCAAATTTGTGGCCTAGTGGGATCTGATGAACCCCAAGTTTCAGGACTAGCTTATAGGTTGGAGACCCCAAAGTTTGTACTTGTTCCCTGTTCCCATGGGAATCTACTCTGAAGGGCATCCCAGGCTAGCAGTTTCAGAGTGAGTGGGGGACCCTTTGGGGAATGACAATCCTAGTTGAGTGGGACTAAGCATAGGCTAAGGATCCTTTAGTATCCATTGTAAGTAGCTCCTTCTCTTACACCCTAGCCTCTAGCTATGATTCCTTTCCCAAGCTTGATTGTATCCTGTCAGCTTAGTTGGAACACTCCCTTTTTCTTTGTAGCTATAGTGATGTCAATCATCTTTCCCTGCCCCTGGACCCCCCAAATGGTATATAGGTTCCCAAAATTCTTTTGTTCCTTGGAGTCATCATCTAGCATGGTGGCACTCCCAGGGATAACATCCCCAGAGTCTAGGGTTTACACCCTGAAAAAGTAGTGGCGCCTGACTGAGTAAAGAATTAAATACTGGATTTATCCCTATCCTGATTAAAGATTTGGTTTTTCTAACTATTTGATAGTTCTGTGTTATTTCCAAGTTAACACCCATAAGGTCTGAACAATGTGCATTTCTGAGCCCCAGTTTCTGGTGTCATTCTTGAGGACTGCTTCTCTGCAGTTCCATGTTCAAGGGTCCTAGAAAATGGCCTTGTACAAAGCAAAAGTAAGTTTTCTAGGCAGCATGATCATGGCATCCAGTCTTCCAGTCAGAAAAAGGAAATTTCCTGGCCAGTACCTACCTTGAAATTTGCCTCATGAGTAACTCATTGAATTCAAGACTTCAGAAATCTTTCCTTCTGTGTATAGAAAGAGACTTACCTAAACAATCTGCCTCTTGAATAGTGAAGAGAATCACTGACATTCATTTCATATCCTTGGACCACAGATTTCATAACCAGTTCACACAGCCTCCACCTCTGAATCTTTTACTATCCACCTAATACTCCTGCTGGGGCAGCTCCCTCTCCTCTGCATTCTTCTCTCCTATTCTGATGCTGCCAACTAGCACTGAAGGAAGTCACATAACTAAGTAGCCAGGACCACTCCAAATTTACGTTATCTCACTTTAACTAGACCCTTACCAATTATTTTATTCTTCCTTTATTAGTCCTGTCAGTCATTCCTGTAGCAGTTTTTCCTCTCTCCTCAAGTCCTTAACAACATTCCTAGCTCCTTGTTTCTTAGCGGTAACTTCACCTGACTGAAAAAAAAAATGAGGCTATCCAGGGCAACTTGCCTCATCTAGCCTAATCCATACTTCAAATCTCTATAACTGCTGTTTTCTCCACCTTTGCTCTTGTCTACAAAGAAAAGTAGCTTTTCTTTTTGAAAATATTTTTAAGTAATGAAGATTCTCCTCACTCTCCCTTATCCCTGTTTACTCACCTTATTAAAAAAAAAGAAAAAATCCTTGTAATAAATACATATAATCAAGAAAAAACATTTTTAAGTATGTCTAAATCTACATTTGAGGCCATCATCTGTCAGGATGTGGAAAAAATATTCCATCATTAGCATAGCTAACATTTACATAGTACCTACTATGTGCTAGTCACTGTGCTAAGCAATTTACAAATATTCTCTCATTTAATTTCACAACAACCCTGGAAGGTAGATACCATTGAATAGGTGAGAAAACTGAAGCAAACTGAGGTTAAGTGACTTGTACAGGATCATATAGCTAGTCATCTTTTGAGACCAAATTTGAACTCAAATTATTGACTTCAAGTCCAGCACTCTATCCTGTACTATCTATCCACTTGAGCTCTGAAATCATGGTAGGCCATTGCATTGATTATTTTTTTAATCTTTCAAAGTTGCTCATCTTTATAATATTGTTATCATATAAATTGTTCTCCTTGTTCTCCCTTCATCACATCAGTTTTCCCCAGGTTTCTCTGAAACTCTCTCAATCATTTCTTGCAAGCACAATAGTGTTCCATTTCATTCACATACCATAATATTTTTAGTCATTCCCGAATTGATGAGCATTTTTATTTTCCAGTTCTTTACCATCAAAAAAGACTGTTATAAATATTGTTGTACATGTGGATCCTAGAGGTGATATTGCTGGGTCAAAGGGTATGCACATAGTCCTTTTTGATCTTATTCTTTACAATCTCCACTGTGAATTTACCTTAGTCACTCCTATTCTCTCTCTCTCTCTCTCTCTATATATATATATATATATATATATATATTTCTCTCTCCCTCTTTCTCCTCCTTTCCTCTCTCCTTCCCTCCATCTGTCTCATCTTCAATTTCTCCTTTTCTAATGGCTACTGTTCTGTTAACCATTAATACGCTGAGATCTGCTCTAGCCTTTTAAAAAAAATCATCATCATTTGACCTTGTCATTTCCTCTAGCTAACTATTTCTAAATACTTTCACTGCTAAGCTTTGATAACATATTGTACACTCTCATTGCCTATGATTCCTAATTATCCATTCACTTCTCTGAATCTTCAAATCTGGGTATATACCAGGATTTTTAGGGAAGACTAGTGGTTGTGCTAATCTCATTGTTGTATACCTGTGAAACCTGGACAGTATACCAGTGCCATGCCAGGAAACTGGCTTTTGCATTTTTTAGGAATATTATCAAGATGACTTGGCAAGATGAGGCACTGAGATCCTTTCTCAAGTTGAACTGCCAAGAATTCAGACTTACTGAAAGGAGCATGGTGCTGATGGGCTGGCCACATTGTTTGAAAACCAAATGAATGTTTTCCTTAAGACCTAAGTTTTTAATTAAGTTTATTTATTTAATTAATTTAGAATATTTTTCCATGGTTACATGATTCCTGTTCTTTCTCTCTCCTCCCACCCCCCTCCTATAGCCACTGAGCAATTCCACTGGGTTTTACATGTGTCATTGATCAAGATCTATTGCCATATTATTAATATCCTTAAGACTGTTTTAAAGAGAACTCACAAAAGGTAAATATTCACCTGGAGGTCCAAATAACTGATAGAAGGATACTCTCAAGGTCTCTCTGAAGAACTTTAATATCAGTTTTAAGACATAGGAGACACTGGCACAGGACCATCCTGCGTATCATGCCCATATCAAAGAAGGTGCACAAAGCACCTCTATGTGCAAAGTAGAATTGCAGAACCTTGAAAGAAATTACAAATTTAGAGACATCTCCGTTCCAATTGTTCATATAGGCTATTTGTGCCCAACCTATGGTAGAGCCACAGTTAGACATGCTGTACATTGACCTCAATGTAGTGACTTACATCATTTTGGTCTTCTTGAGTACCAAAAGACCCCAAACAAACAATCCTTCCAATCAGGCTTCTGACCACATCTCTCTATTGAAACTGCTTTCTCCAAGCTTACCAAGAAATCTAATGGCATTTTCTTGATCCTCATTCTCCTTGGCCTCTCTGTAGTTTTAGACCACTGTCCACCCCTTTCTGCTAGAGACTTAGTTTCAGTGATAGTGCTAGGACCTACCTGGTCTTTCTCTATTTCAGTTCATCTTATTCATCCACTATTGCCATGATAATTAGTAAGAAGTGCAGAAATATGAGTTTTGTACTGAAGACTATAAGGCAAGTTTACTAAAGTGGTAATAAGACTTAGCAATAAGAGAGTGAGAATGCCCTGAATTCCCCCGAGAATCCTTCTGGAACACCAAAGGCTGAAGGGGGAGCTCCCGCTATATCTAGTTTCTCAATTAAGAAAAGAAAAGAGGTCAGAGGTTGATGGATTCTAATCACTTGGAAAGACTTGAAAATCATTTGAAAATCTACTGCCACAGCAATATCTTATTAGCATGAATGATATTAATGCTATCTAGCCTTGAGCATCCTGTGGCAGTTTTAACTTGGCCACACTGCAGATTGCTGAATATTCTTAAATGTACATTTAATAACTGCCTAAGTGGTAATAGACATACGATTTAAAATACTGTTAAAATTAGATACCAAATTAATATTGCTTCAGGAAACTTTGCAGTTGCCATTTTCTATGATTTTTGAAAATTTCACTTCCCAACTGTAAAATTGTATTAATATGAACACCATAAAAGCAATTATTTTGCATCTGATAAAAAAACATGATTTTGCATCATTGGAACATAATTGCTCTTGGGCTTTTAAAAATTCACTCTGCATAGGAACTAGCACAAAGCAAGGCACTTAGTAATTATTTTTTGAGATGATATTAAGAATCTTTGATTATTAGAGATTCCTAAGACCAGAGAAGATCTTAAAAATAAATACCTTCAGACATAAGCCATCCTATAATGCATAGAAGAAAAATTACCCCAAAGAGCAATTCTTTTTTTAATTTATATTTTAAATAATATATTGAGACAGCTAGGTGACTCAGTGGATAGAGCCAGGCCTGGAATTTGGAGGATTTGGGTTACAATCTGGTCTCAGACACTTGATAGCTCTTTGACCCTGGGAAAGTCACTTAACCCTAATTGCTTAGTCTAGCCTGTCTTAGAAGGCAAATATTTAAAATATATGTACTATATTTTAGACAATACATAAAGGACAAGTATCCAACAAAATATACATAGAAATTGGGTAAAGTTCAAAGGCTTTATTTATGGGTAATAATGACTAATTTTGTTTTGGGGAACTAAAAAACTCATTTATATGAAAATATTTTAACACACAATAATAAGAGGGTGAACCATTTGATGATCCCCATGCAGTCTAAGAAGAGATAAACTAAGAATTTGTCACTGGTTAGTCAATGCTATCTAGGGAAAGGGATGTTTTGCTAATGAAGATTGGTGTTTGAGACAGAACTATTAGCAAAGTAGAAAAAGATAATGCACCAAGGCATTGTAATTCAATAAAAATAGCATTAAACTTGAGAGACAGGAAATGTGGGTCAAAGACCTAGCTCTATCCTTAACTGTGTGACTCTGGTCACTTTCAAAGAGCTTCTCTAAGACTCAGTTTCCTCATCTACAAAATGGTGATAATGATATTTATACTACCTCACAGTACAGAAAGAAGGTTTTATAAATTCTAAAATGTTACATATATGCATATATATTATTATTATGTACAATAAATGTATGAGGAAATCTTAATAAGAGTTATAAAGTAGGTACAGAGACAGAATATACTTGTGACAAGAGACATTGGACATGCATTGATAGGATGATGCATTCTCTCTCTCTTTGTCAGTGTCTCTTAAAAAAAAATAAGCTCTTGTGGGCAGTTGGGTAGCTCAGTGGATGGAGAGTCAGGTCCAGAGACAGGAGGTCCTGGGTTCAAATCTAGCCTCAGACATTTTCTAGCGGTGTGACCCTGGACAGGTCATTTAACCTTCTGCCTTAGAACCAATACACAGTACCGATTCCAAGACAGAAGGTAAGGTTTAAAAAACAAAACAAAACTCTTACTTGCGATCTTAGTAACAACTCTAAGACAGAAGGGCAAGGGTTAAGCAAATGGAGCTAAGTGACTTGCCCAGGGTCAAACAGCTAAGAAGTGTCTGAGGTCAATTTGAACCCAAGAGCTCCTGCCTACAGACCTGGGACTCTATCCTCTGTGCTCTCTAGCTATCCCAGATCTGTCTTTTTCTGTGGGTCTCTCTGTGTCTTTCTCACTAAAGAAACATCTATTCATTCTTGATTTGATGATTTTGTCATCTCACAGGTAGAGGAAGTGACAAGAAAGAATGATTTTTTTGAGACCTAATTATGCCCCACAAGGAGGGACTGATTGGTGAGGAAGAAATGATTGTAACTATGGAAGGGAGTGGAAATAACACAAATTGATTACAGTAGTAATAATGTCATGGCCACTCAAATCTACATGAATTTCAATGAGTTTCAGGAGAAGATCAATACAGTTCCATGGCCTAAAACTCTAAGAGAGAAATCAACCAAACAGAGATATTAGTTGCTCATAAATTCAATTCTCACAATAGAAATCACAAATGTGTTATTCATTGAAGGACTTACAAAGACAAATGTGGCTTCCAAGGGAACTAGTTCCTTGATAAATTCAAACATACAAAAAGAGGAAAATGTGGGGCAGATGAATGAGAATAAATAAAAATAATAGAACAATACTGTAAGAATAATATCAAGGAGATCATTATGACTTCTGACTTCTGATACATTGAATAGATGACAACTAAGAGCAAAACAGAGAGGAAAACTATATAGACTAATAAAAACAGCTGACTTATATAATCCTTTAAGGTTTAATAAATACTTTATGTATATTAATCTCATTTGATTTAATAACCCTATCAAATAGATGCTATTATTACCTCCATTTTACAGATGAGAAAACTGAACCCAAAAGAGGTTAAGTGACTTTCCCAGGGTCACACAGTCAATAAGTTTCTGAAACTGGATTTGAACTCTGCTCTTTTTAACTCTTAAGTTCAGTACTCTATTACCTATACAAAACAAAAGAGTAAGAAGCTACGATAACATATTTAAAAGGTATTGTCACCAATTTGCCATACCAGAAATTGTAGGACTACTAAAACATTAGGAACGCTATAAAAAAAATATTATAAAAATAACAAGAAGATTTTTTTACTAGGTTTGGCACAAGAGGACAATCAGGGAAAGCATATAATTTTCCATGAAGTAGATTGGATGACACCAACAGTTAGAAGCAGAACTGCCCAACTCACATTTGGCTTCTGTTTTATTTGTCAAGGAAAATGATCTTCAAAAAAAGGAAAATAGAATGTGTTCAAGAGAACTAATACCAGAGGTTTGCTAATCCCAGTTCATATCAGGAGAACCACATATTAAATTTTCATTGACAAATGTTAGATTTACACCTTGGAAATTGTCAAATTCTATAAATCTGGGCTTGTATTGTTGTTTTATTGATTGTCTAGATTTTTAAAAGCAATGGGGAATATGCTAACAATGCAGATTAAATTTAAGTCTGCCCTGGGTAAATATATATATATATATATATATATATATGCACATATGTGTGTATATATGTATGTATATAACATATATGTATGTATCCCAAAGAGCTGGTTGTTAAACATTTACCAACACACTACTGACAAAAATCAGAGAAGTGTACCAGCTTCTTCTTTCTTTTTTTTATTTGTCATGCTCACTATTTTTTTTTTCAGTTATATTTAGAAACTCTTTCTGGCAATTGTTTTCTGACATTTTAAGATTCAGATTTTCTCTCTCCTTCTCTCCCCTAGGTGGTGATTAGTCTGATATAGATTATACCAATGCTTTCATGAAAAAACATTCCATATTTCTCATGCTGTGACAGAAGACACATCACACATACAATAAAACACTCATGAAGGAAATAAAGTGGAAGATGGCATGCTTTGATCTGCAATCCTTCTTTGGCTATGGGTAGCATTCCCTTGTGGATATCTTGGGAATTTGCTTTGTTGATAATGGCTTAGTCCTCCACAGGATAATATTTCTGTTACTATATACATTGTTCTCTTGGGTCTTCTCACTTCACTTTGCAGCACTTCATATAAGTCTTTCCAGGTTTTTCTGAATTCATCCTGTTCATAATTTCTTATGGTGCAATAGTATTCCATTACAACCATGTACCATGTAATATGACAAAAAAAGAAAATGATAAATGTTGGAGAGGATGTGGGAAAATTGGAAAACTAATATTTTGTTGGTGGAACTGTGAACTGATACAGCCATTCTAAAGAGCAATCCAGGACCATGTCCAAAGGGCCATAAAACCATGTAAACTCCTTGACCCAGCAATGCCACTACAGGGTCTGTATTCCAAAAAAAATCAAAGATAGAGAAAAAGGACCTACTTGTACAAAAAATATTTTTGTCAGTTCTTTTTGTAGTGGCAAAGAATTGGAAACTGAGGGAGTGTTCATTAATTGGGGAATGGCTGAATAAATTGTGATGGATTATGGTTGTATTGAAATCCTCTTGCACCATAAGAAATGATGAACAGAATTAGTTCAGAGAAATCTAACTATATGAACTAATGCAAAGTGATATGAGCAGAACCAGAACAGTGTATACAGAAACAGAAATATTGCACAATGATCAAGGGTAAAGGACATTATTAGCAAAACAAGAGTCCAAGATCATTCAGAATGTCATCTTTTACTTGATTTCCTCCCTGAGTTTTTTTTAATTGTCTATGTGATATGTCTTCTGTCACAGCATGAGAAATATAGAAATATGTATTTCATCTAAGCATGGGTATAATCTATATCAGATTATTCACTGCCTCAGAGAGAAAGAGAGAGAATCTGAATCATAAAATGTCAGAAAACAACTGGCAAAAATGGAAAAATTGTTTAAACTTTGTTTAATTTTAAAAATGTTTAAAAATTAAAGAAAAGCAATTTGTAAACAGAAAGAGAGAGAGAGAGAAAGGAAGGAAGGAAGGAAGGAAGGAAGGAAGGAAGGAAGGAAGGAAGGAAGGAAGGAAGGAAGGAAGGAAGGAAGGAAGGAAGGAAGGAAGGAAGGAAGGAAGGAAGGAAGGAAGGAAAAGAACCAACTTAGGTAAGTAGGTGATGAATACTGGACCTAGAGTCAGGAAGGTCTGAGTTCAAACATGACCTCAGACACTTACTAGTTTTTGTATGCATGTGTGTGTATGAATGCTACCCAAATCATAAAATATAATTGGAAAATATTTAACAAAATAAAAATACATGGATAATATTACATTTTAAGAACTAAGTCAAAATGCTTGCCTGTGGGGATCCTTATGTATAGGTTAGCACTAAGTCCCTACTTCTATTTGAGTTTTACACCACTGTCCTGGAGTAATTTCTCCTTTCTTTTTTCATTACCATCTTGTTTTCTACATATTTTTGTAAATGTCCTGTCTCTGTAATAGAATACAAGTGCCATAAAGCATCTATACCTTATAATATAAATACAAATATAAAAATATATGCCTGGGCAAATCACTTACTCATCTGTAAAATGAGCTGGAGAAGGAAATAGCAAACTATTCCAGTAGCTTTGCCAAGGAAATCCCAAAAGAGGTCACAAAGATTTGGATATGATTGCAATGAGTGAACAGCAGCAGCAATCCCTGTTATATTTCATCTTATTGTATTGAGCCCAATGTTCTAGCCTGTCAAGATTTTTTAGAATTCTTTTTTCTAGTGAGTATCCCTGCTAGTTTTCTGTCATCTGAAAACTTGATGATCTTGCCATTTGTGCCTTAATCCAAGTCACTGATACAAAGTGTTAAGCAGTACAGGGTCATTCCTTGAAGTATTACCCTGGAGATTTCCTTGTTGACAGAGAACTATTAATGTCTACTTTTTGAGTTTGGCCATTCAACTTGTTCCAAATCTAGCTAACTATACTATCATCTAGCCCACATGCATCTTTTTTTTTTTTTAAATCCTTACCTTCCATCTTGGAGTCAATACTGTGTATTGGCTCCAAGGCAGAAGAGTGGTAAGGGCTAGGCAATGGGGGTCAAGTGACTTGCCCAGGGTCACACAGCTGGGAAGTGTCTGAGGCCAGATTTGAACCTAGGACCTCCTGTCTCTAGGCCTGGCTTTCAATTCACTGAGCTACCCAGCTGCCCCCCCACATGCATCTTTTATAGAAAAGATCCTTCTTGTAAAAGAAAAAATAAGGTATTTTTTCAAATAAATTCAAGTAAACAATATCTATAGTGCTGTTGGAAAACCACTTCAGTATGTTTGCTAAGAAAACCCCAAATGGGGTCATGAAGAATATGACATGGCTGAAAAGGATGATTGAACAACAAAAGATCTACATCATTTCCCTGATTTACCTGTTTACAAACCTTGGCCAAAAAAATAGGGCTAGTCTCTCATGACCTGTTTTTACTGAACAAGATCTATCATTGCGATCTCTGCTTCTCTTTCTAAAGGTTTACTAACCATCTCTTTAATAATACATTCTAAAATTTTTCTTAGACTTGAAATCAAGCTCATTGGCCTAGAATCTCTAAGTTCTAATCTAGTCCCTTTTGGAAACATTTTTCCTCTTCAATCCTGTAGTCCCTCTCCCCTACACAAATATCACTGTCAGTGGTTCAGCAATCATATCCAGGATCTAGCTTCTGAACGAAACGGTCTAGGTTCATGAGATTGAACCCTACTCTCATTTGAGGAATTCTTATCCCCAATACCTGAAGTATGGGAAAAGAGGTCCAGGTTACTTAGATATCAGAAACATTAAAGCTTTCTTCAGGAGTATGTAGTTAAAGCAGTTGGTATGGAATAAATTGTCTATTCACCTATTTTTTTTTTACTAGAAAAATAGAGCTCTTCATTAAAATAATTACATTATTAATAAATTTCTAACTTCTACTTAGAAACAACATGATAATCAAACTAAGTCAAGTATAAAGAAATAAAAGCACTTAAGTTCAGATTAGAACACCTTTTAGTGGATAAAAACTCAATTATTGTCACCCACTACTCATCTAAACCTAAGCTTTTCTTCCTACTTAGAAAGAGAAAGTTGATTTTCTTTTATCTATATACTATGCAAGAACTTATTCACAGCTACGGATCATTTAAAGTTCTGGCCTTCTGCACTAGCTTTTCAAAATGAAGGTGTTAATTGCCTCCTTAACGCCCACCTTTTAAAAACCCAGTACTTCCTATACTAACAGCGTCTGCTCCTAGGGAAAGACTGCTTTCTTTTTTTTATTATTATTATTTTTGTAGCAAAAACCCAGATCCTGAGTTTTCAGGCCCTGCTGCTCTTGGCCTGGTAAAAAGGTAAACCAGCTCTGAAACAAAGACATGTTAACATGCTAACATTTGCATTACGACTTTCCAAGATGGTTTCTTTCCAAAAAGGGGTCCATCTGGTAGCACATATCTGCTGTACTCATCTAACTCTTATAATAAATCTGTTTTAGTACTTTTTGCTAAGTTTCCAGGGTAGTTGATTTTCCAGGTTCTTCAATTTACTGAAAATTCATTAAATATTTCTGAAATGCCTACTGTGTACAAGGAATTCTGACAATTTAAAAATGAAAAATTGAAGTGCTTTAAGGTATTTGAATTCTATTAAGAAGATAGAACAGTTACAAAAATATGTATTAAAACTAGTGGAGGAAGAAAGAAAGGTTCCAAGAAAGTATTCTAGGACAGTGGTGTCAAACTCAAAGAAGTATGGACAACTAATCCATACATAAGGATTCCTGCAGACAAGCACTTAGATTTAAATCAAGGTTTGATTTAGATAATTTAAAATGTAATGTTATCTATATATTTTTATTTATTTTGTTAAATATTTCCTAATTATATTTTGTGACTTGTGTAGCACTCAGGAATACTATGAACTGCATTTTTGACACCTCTGCTCTAGGAGACTAATGGCTGAAATGGTCAGGTGCCTAAAAGGCAACTCCTCAGCCCACTAGCCTAGGTCTCACATACTTGTGCCAGCAAAAGTTTGTACCAGACCCAATAATGATCAAGAAATCCAATGAGAAATTATAGTAAATAACATCTTTCACTTGAGAATGATTCAAAACTTACCCAATTTTGTAGGCATCGAAGGTAACATGAACAGTTATATTGATGGACACTGTCATCTAGAAAAGCCACCATGAAGATAATTGAAGCTGATAACATTGATATCTATGACAGAGGATGAAGAGATAGGAAAATTATGCCAAGAATTCATCATATTATATCAATTCATGCTTTTCATACATTTCTGGCTGCCTAATGAGTGGGAGAGGGGGCAGAAGGAGGGAGAGAATTTGGAAATGAAAAAAAATTTTTAAGTTCAATTTTGTGTTAGGTGAATGATATTCTTTACTTTTGGATTCATGGTTTCTCATTTCATTGATCAGAATTCTACAGTCTTTTAAAGTCATTTTTCTCTATAATGGAAGTGTCAAATATATAGCCCATAATACTCCTAAGTGGGGATTGAGCTAGATTAAAATGTAACTTGGAAATTTAACAAAATAAACAAAAACACAATAAAACATCAGTAATTTTAATGTGCAGTTTTCTAAGTCAACATGTGACCTACAGAGATCTTTATAAATGGTTTAGTGGCCCTCATTGTTATGCATCTGATATCACTGCTTAACATCACTGTAATCATTGAATAAATTGTTTTCCTAGTTTTATGTCTTTACTTTTCATCAGTTCAATTCATAGAAATCTTTCAAGTTTCCTCTGAAGGAGCTGATTTCATAATTCCTTATGCTACAATAACATATTAAAGTATATTATTTTCTTAAGTAGAGAAAAATAATATTACCGTATCACAATTGGTTTAACTTTTCCTCAATAGAAGAGTGTCCCTCCCAATTTCTGGTTTGGGGTTACCAAAAGAATTAGCCTAAACATTTTTGTACTTAGAGGTTGTGTTTCTCTTTGGTGATATAGGTCTACAATTATATAGGGTCAAAGGATAGATGCATTTTAATAACTTTTTGAGTAGTGTTCTAAATTGTTTTCCAAAATGACTAGACCAATTAATAGCTAGACCAGCAGTACACTAATGTACTTATTTTCCTGAAGTCTATCCAATTTTGTCATTTTCATTTTTTGTCATCTTTGCCAAGTCTGATTGGCATGAAGCAGAACCTCAAAGTTCATTGACTTCCATTTCTCCAATTATTACTGATTTACAGCACTATTTTCATACATTGGCCGATAGACTGGATTTTCTTTGAAAATTGTCTATTTGTATCCTTTGACCATTTATTGAGAAATGGCTCTTGTTCTCATAAATTTAAATCAGTCCTTTGCCTAGCAGAGAAATTTGCTGTGAAGATTCTCTGCCAATTACCTGCTTTTCCTACTAATTTTTACTACATTGACCAACATCAGCTTATAATATAAACTCATGTATAAAATTTTACAGAAGAAAATAGTGAAAGATAGCGAATGGTATCATGACATAAAAAATAATAAGTAACAGTAGAGGGGAAAATGAGTCTTCAAAAAGTTTCATGAAAAACCCAATCTAGAAAAAATGATACTTAGAATATTTAAAAATTAAAGTTGAGGGAAGGGAGAGGAAGAAACCCGTTGAAAAATGGAAAAGATCTGTCAATATTTCTATAACAAACTCTTTTGTCCGTTAATAACAAGTACAGCTATAACATCCAGGCTCCCAACATAAGTTTCTGATATGCAATGTGAAGAATTAGAAAGGTCATTAAGAAAAATAAAGATATGAAGATAAAACCGGACTGTACAATTATTCACAAAGGAGCTATTCTGACAGTGTAAAATTGAAGGTGTTGCAGGATCAATTCTCAAAAAATATGAAAAGGTAAGAGTACTTTGTGTAAACCTTAAAATTTCTTAGACTTATAAATGTTGGAAATTTCACCATTGGGAAATTTCATACTTGGAAAATTTCTTAGTGATAGTCTATTGGAATGTGAACCCCATTGGCATGGGAGGTTCCTCCTCCTACCTTCTTAAGATTACTTTAGGACAGAAACCTTTTGCTGAACAATGGAAAGGGCTTTGACCTATGCATAAGCATAGAACAGGAATTTCTTTGAGTCATGATTGATTTTAGAATTGATACAATAGAGATACTTGGAATGACAGAATCAGGTCTTGGAAATTGCAATCTCCACCCTACTCAGTCCTAACAGGATTTAGGAAGGGCTGCAGCATAGATCAAAATTTAATTATTCTAATCTCTACCCTACTCAGGGTAACAGGATTTAGGAAGGGCTGTAGCAAAAGATCAAGATTTAATTATTTGAGAATATGACCTTCAACAGACATGTGCAAAGCCACAGACCTCTGGGCGGTCCTGGGTTAAGCTAGAGCCACCATTGGCACAGGGAAAATGATGGACAGTGATTGGTAGATGTGAGAACTGAGGGGAAGGAACTTGGATGGTTTCCTTAAAGATAGAGGGGTCTGAGGACTGGGTGGTTGGGGGGAGAGTTTTGGCTCTGAGTGGTTGGAGAGGTGCTCTGAGAAGCTTGCTTTGAAGGAAGCTGGAGGTGGAGGCCCCGGAGACTGTTTCTCCATTTTGGTCACGTGAGTAATAGGCACTGATCTCCTTTCTTTGCCCCAGCTATCTAAGGGCTTGGGCCTTTTGGCCCAGCCTAAACAGAGGGGGTATTTAAGCCCTATTCCCTTCTCTCCCCTTTCTCTCTCTCTCTCTCTCTCTCTCTCTCTGTCTCTATCTCTAATCCTTTCTTCCTCTTGTTTGTAATTAAACTCTATAAAAGGCTGACAGCTGACTTGAGTTTTCATTTAGGAATTACATAGCTGAATTCCTTGGCGACCTTAAATTAATATATATCAGTCTTTTAAAGTGATTTCCTTATCACATTGCTAGAGAAAGATATTGCTCCTTATCCCTGTTCCTTCCTCCCTTTCCCAACCAATAAATCTGAATTTTTAAAATATGTTCCCTTTTGTTTATTCCTCACCAAATTCCTATCATAACAGTACCAAATGGTTGGGAAAAAAATCACAGACATTATTATTCCCTGAAAAAGGTTGTTAAGGAAATATCAATAACAATTACTTTCCCATTTCTTCAAAATCTTTATTAGAATAGTCCATGGCTATTAGACATGGAATATCACAGTCTATGAGGAATTAAAGTTTCAGATTTTCTAAGTGGTGTTTGTGAAATAGCCTACAACATGTTAGTAATGAAGAATTGCTCAGGGAAAATATCATAAAGGATCTCATCAGAGAGATTTATGAATGGAAAAGGAAGTAAGCCAATCATTCAACAAGAATAAAGGCTGTCTGGTGGATAGCCTGTTGCTCTTTTGGTATCCAAAGCATGCTGAACAATTTAGGGAAAGTCCCCTTCAACTTTGCGTCCAGGTGCATTTTACATTGCTGTCAGGTGAAATAAAGCATGTTCTGTATATGATGTGTTGTGAGTTCAAGTTTTTGCATGGGAACTGAGGGTACTCCTCTTTCCTAGACATCTAGATATGAACCACATTCTGATATCTCTAAGGTGGAGCCTTCTGTGAAGGTAAAATTATCACAAAGGAGTGATTTGTGAGGCGCCCTTCAAGAAGGAGACTGGCCTATGTAGACTCCAAATTTTTGTTCCAGTCCACATACAAATCATCATTAGTAATATGTTGCAGCTAATCCCACAGCTCTGAACTCAAGACTTCTTAATCCATATCTTTATAGGTAAGCCTGAAAGGTAAAAGAAAAAGTTGTATTTCCCCAATTCTTCTGACCTTAAGACATAAAGTGATTAAAGGACTCTTCTAAAGACAATGAGCCAGTGATCAATTGAGCCATGACTCCCAAATTCCAGTCATTCATTTTATTCATCTGGCTATGCTGCCTGACTCCTAAATGTATTTATTCTCTCAGGTCATAAAGAAAAGAATGACTCTAGAGAATGCATCTATCAGAAAATAGATCTATACTTTTCTCAAGGTATGTCAGAATTTGGAACTCATTGCTCCTCTGAATATACAAACCTGTTCTCCACAGAGAGCAGAGGAGGAAAAAGGACGTCTTCAGAGCAGAAGACAACATACATGTAAGACTTCAGATTTCTTTTTAGACTCTTCCAGTCTGTCTGAGGAAACAAAATGGTTTGGCTGGGCACTATTGCCCACTTGTACATGACCATAATCAACCCTCTATTATGTATAATCAGTTGAGTTGGTAATGATGAGGGAATAGAATCTGAGAGTTGAAGAGGACCTCAATGTTTTCCAGTCCAAAGTGAAGCCCTGAAATGGGCACAGTGGTTCCTCAAGTTCTGTTACATAGAATCCTGGCATCCTATGTAATGCAAATTGATGTCCAATGGGAAAATGTTGATGCTAAGGAGCCATCTATAGGTAAATGGAAGATTTTATGAGTTAAATTGCTTATGATTTTTAGAATTTATGTCAGCAACAAGTATTGTGGTAGAAAAAATAGAAACTACTGAATGAAATTAGGTCTAAAAGTTAACATGTGGATTTGAACTCTCCAAGGTTAGTTCAAATTATTAATTTTAACTGCAGTGAAATTTTAACATCTTGCCCCACCCCCTTTTATTTTGGCCAAAGAGTGATCTCTGATAAATAAAAGTGCAGTAATAATGGTGGTGTCTTAAAGTGAATGAATTAGCCAAAGTTGGAAAGTCATGGCATTGACAAAAGATCCCTGCTTGTCCCCTTTAAGGAGCAGAAGGAAATAAGGCTGGTATATGTTAGTTCACTGCTTAGAAGATTTTATATAAGCTGGATGCTACAAATGCTCATCTCTTTACTGGCTCTGAACTCCGGAACTAGTTCTGAGTTCCTGAGTTTGTCAGAAGCTGCATTTGGATACTTCATGGACCACCATCTTTATGTCTCATACATACAACAACCCTGTGGGTAGAAATAAGTATTATTTCCATTTTGCAGATGAAGTAACTTAGATTCAAAGGACTTATATGATTTGTCCAAAGTCATTTATAAATTGTCATAAGTAAGCCTTGAATCTAAGATCTTTAGATTCCAAATCAACTCTCCTTTTCTATGATCTATACAATCTTATATTACTTAACTGTACATTAGTGATTCTAATCTTTTTCCTCTCTGCTCAAGCTTCCAATAACAATCTCCCTTTTCTGTAAGGCAGATGGATGCTTGGGTCTGCTAAGCACAGTTTCTGGCTTTCAGCCTCTGATGGGTTACCACCTACTGGTGAGACACAAAGATGTAATTAGTGCAGGGGTTTTCCTATAGACCACTATCATCCTGTAGATTGAGGAAAATGATCCTGTGAAGAAAGAATTAGACTCTCTTAGTTTATTTTTAATGTAATCAATTAGAAACCTTTGATTTGATCAATCAAGAATTTGAAGTACCTCCTACACCAAGATAAACTCGGAATGGGTGAATGACTTGAATATAAAGAAGGAAACTATAAGCAAATTAGGTGAACACAGAATAGTATACATGTCAGATCTTTGGGAAAGGAAAGACTTTAAAACCAAGCAAGAGCTAGAAAAAAAATCACAAAATGTAAAATCAATAATTTTGATTACATCAAATTAAAAAATTTTTGTACAAACAAAACCAATGTAACCAAAATTAGAAGGGAAGTAACAAATTGGGAAACAATATTCATAACAAAAACCTCTGACAAAGTCTAATTACTCAAATTTAAGAGCTAAACCTATTGTACAAAAAAATCAAGCCACTCTCCAATTAATAAATGGGAAAGGGACATGAATAGGCAATTTTCAGTTAAAGAAATCAAAACTATTAATAAACACATGAAAAAGTGTTCTAAATCTCTTATAATCAGAGAAATGCAAATCAAAACAACTCTGAGGTATCACCTCACATCTAGCAGATTGGTTAACATGACAGCAAAGGAAAGTAATGAATGCTTGAGGGGATGTGGCAAAGTCAGGACATTAATGCATTGCTGGTGGAGTTGTGAATTGATCAAAGCATTCTGGAAGGCTGTTTGGAAGTATGCCCAAAGGGCACTAAAAGACTGTCTGCCCTTTGATCCAGCCATAGCACTGCTGGGTTTGTGCCCCAAAGAGATAATAAGGAAAAAGACTTGTACAAGTATATTCATAGCTGTTCTCTTTGTGGTGGCAGAAAACTTGAAAATGAGGGGATGCCCTTCAATTGGGGAATGGCTGAACAAATTGTGGTATATGTTGGTGATGGAATACTATTGTATTCAAAGGAATAATAAAGTGGAGGAATTCCATGGGAACTGGAACAACCTCTAGGAATTGACGCAGAATGAAAGAAGCAGAACCCGGAGAACATTATACACAGAGACTGATACACCATGGTACAATTGAATGTAATGGACTTCTTCGCTAGAGGCAATGCAGTGGTCCGAACAACTTGGAAGAACCAAGAGAAAAAAAAAAACAACACTATCCACATTGAGAGGAAAAACTGGGAGTAGAAACACAGAAGGAAAAAAACCAACAACTTGAATACATGGGTTGAGGGGATATGGTTGGAGATGTAGACTCTAAAGAAACATCCTAGTGCAAACATCAACAACATGGAAATAGGTTTTGATCAAGGACACATGTAATACCTAGTGAAATTGCATATCAGCTATTGGAAAGGTTGGGGAAGGGGAAGGGAGGGAAATAATATGATTCTTGTAACCAAGGAATAAAGTTATAAATTGACTAAATAAATTAATTTAACTAAAAAATAAATAAGTGATCTGAAGACAACAACAACAAAAAAAGAATTTGAAGTACCCCTACTAAGCACTTGATAGGTCACTAGGTAAGAGAGTTCACAAGTCACTTACTAGAAAGGTCACAAGCACTGACCCGCCTTGTGCAGTGCTAGGCAAATTGGGAGGCTGTGATTGGTTCCTATGAAGTGGGAGAGAGACAGGAAGTGACATGGGAAAAAGGACTATAAAAGGCAAGACCAAGGAGATTGAGGAGCTTTTTCCTTGGCTCATCCTGAAGGACTCTCTCTCAGTTGGTGCTTCAGTGTGATAATTTCTTCAGCGTGAGCTGTGGTGAGATTTTTGGAGGTCTTAACCTTGTGTGAGCTGAAGATTCTGGCAGACTTTTCAGTGTCTCCTGGCTCTTTGTATTTCAGCTTCCTAATTAGGACTTTGGATTCTGGTGAGACTCACTTTTGGATATGTATTCATGGTCTAGGATTTAAGATATTTGTAACTAGATGATTTTTTTATACCTCTTTCCTATATTTCACATCTCTACCAACTTGTAAAATGTTCTGAGAAGGAAGAGCCAGACTATCTAGGGCAGTGATGGCAAACCTTTTAGAGATGGATACCAGGTTCCATCTCTACCCCCTGACTGAGTGCCGTGCCCCTCCCCCCACCAAGTGCTGGGCTTGCCTTGCCCCTCCTTACCCCACACAGGGAAGGGAAAAATCGTTCCTATTGGCTGCTAGGCAGAGGGAAGGGGGATGTGAAAAAAATATTATCAGGCCCAGTAGAGAGGGGGAAGATAACAGCTCTACCTGAGTCCCTTTGCCTTTCTAGTAATACTCTGGGGTGGAAAGGTGCTGTATGCCACCTTTGGCACCCATGATATAGGTTCACCATTACTGATCTAGGGGAGGGATCATCTTCCCTCCTGGTACACTGAAGTTAAGCTGCCCTCTTCATTACTACTTCCCTACTTAACTAAGTTTGCCCCAGACATCAGGATTCCTGGTTGTGGCTCTGGGGAGACACAGCATTATGTCCTAAAGAACCTTTTAGCCACTGTACATATTCTCTATATTGAAAATAGGGTCCTTAGATAGCCTGGAAAAGTAATCCTCTAATACCCAGATAATGTCCACACCAGAGGATACTTAATGGTTCTGTGAGCAAGTAGAACAAGATATCATGCTACATTTCCATGCTCTATCAGCACTTTAGATAAATGTATAGGTCAGACCAAAGAAATCCTGGTGTTCCTCATTCAAATCTGGCATTTTGTGAACCTCTACCTACAGGAAGTGTATATCTAATTGGGCAAGCTTTCAGATCAGATATGAACAGATCATGTATAACCCAAGGTGGTCTCTTATTAGCGATGCATGATGATTTCCTTCAGTTATTCCAGCAAAGATTTGACAGTGCTCTTAGTAGTAACCCTTCCAATCAATATATCAGGCATCTTTGGCAGAGAAGGAAGCAAAATTATGCTAGTGATATACAAATAAAATTACATATTTAGATTTATAGCCCTAATATATTTTATTACTGCTATCTAAATCATAGACTTGTTTTTAATTATATTTTATTTTTATGATTACATATAATAACAATTTTTAACATTCATTTTTAAAAAATTTGAATTCCTAATTCTCTCCCTCTTACCCCTTTCCCCTCCTTAGAGGGCAAGCAATTTGATATAGCTTATACATGTACATATACAAAACATATTTCCATATTAGCCATGTTGCAAAAGAAAACAGATACAAATATGTAAGAAAAATAATTTTTTAAAAGTATATGCTTTGATCTGCATTCAGACTTCATCAGCTCTTTCTCTGAAGGGGATAGCATTTTCCCAAAAAGTCTTGTTAATCTGGTTATATATTCCTTTGAACCCATGGATAATGGGATGTATAATATGATTTTACAAAAGGGTGCCCTTTGACCATGAGGTTCAGACTTTTGGATTGTGCCAATTTTTTCTAGGTTCTCAGTCAGAACTTGATTTGAAATGAGCCACTATTTCTGGACTAGTTAAGTGAGTGACTGGCAGGCTGAGCAAGTCTAGATAATAATTATCTTCCCTTCTGAAATCCAGAAGTATCTTGGCATCATTGAGTGGCTCCTCTACCCACTGCCTGAATTGACCATATCTCATTATACATTGTATTGTCCCTCTCAATCCTATCTAGAGCCACCTTGTCTGACCAGGAGGAGTCTATGAAGTAGCTGGGAGGTCAGGGGAGAGATGAGGGGAAGGGTGCTTTTTCAGGTGATCCCTGCAGGATACTCAAAAAGATTGGAAGAGAGTTTCCACTGTTATTACAGACAATCAGATCTCTGCTTTGCACACGAGATGGTGAGGAGGCAAATGTAAGTTTCCTTAATCATAAGAATGAAGGTGAAACCACCCCTTTCCATTGCTCATTCACCCAGCAGTTTACTGCTCATGGGCTACTTACAGGAAACTTTTCCTGATTCTGCAAGGTGCCAGTGTTTTCTCACTCTCAAAATAACTTTGTATTACTTTGTGTATATTCCTTATATTTACTTATTTTTGTACAAATCCACACAGCCAAATAGAAGCCCCTTGAAGATAGGGACTATTTTTTTTTTTTTACATCTCCAGTGCCTAACATAATACTTTCCACATAGTATGTACCTAATACATATTGTTTTTTGAATGTAATAGAATGGAATCCCATTTTCTCAGGACACATAGATCTCCTAGACTATGAAATTTGGAAACTGTAAAATGCTGAGCTGATGGGATTTGGCTGCAAATTTGGACTTTATAGTTTCCTGTGACCTTGAATAAGTCACTTAACTTTTCTGGTCCTCCATTTTCTCATCTACTAAGTAAGACAATTGGACTAGAAGATCTCTAAGGTCCTTTCCAGTTTGAGATCTATGAGCCTATATGTTTTAGGACAGGAAGTAGGATTTTTGACACAAGTATTTCTTAGAGAATCGGGAAGGCCCCAGAAGGTTCTGTCAAGAAGCTGGCTACTAATGATCTTGTGACATAGAATCATCTTTCCTCAGCCTCTTGATATAGTTTGCTGCATGATTCAAATCACTGGGGTAATTGGATACCCAGAAGTATACCATATTGCCACAAAAAGCTCTCTTATCTTGTTCTCTTATTCTTCCTTCTCCCAAAACACAGTCCTACCATCACAGTATATTAAACTAGCCTATATTCCACTGAAGTGGATTAAGATCACCCTATTTTTATTTTTATCCTCTCAGCTGAAAATGAGAAAAAGTAAGCCCATTGGTTATAGTTACCACATTCTTGCCCCATATATCATAGGGCCTTCTTGATTGTGGTAGCAGTCTAGGTCTACCCAGAATAATTCTAATTAACTTAGTTGCAAGAGCCGACTTTATAGTCCTAGCCTTGGGTCCAGTGGGAACAAATCACAGGGCATAATCAAGGAGGATCTCCTACACTTAAGCACCATGGCCCTTGAGATGTATCTCAGGCAGACGTAGAGCATGCAGTCAAGACCTCCTTGTCCTTGATATCTCCCTGTTAATTTTGTGTTTTATATTTTTACTAAACATGACCCTAAAGTCATATCAAGCACCGAGACATAATTAGATCTGTCCTTTTCCTCAAACTGTAGACTTACATCTTAAATTACCTATAGGACTCATACAGCAGGATGTTTTCAATGACCAACTCAAACATGTCTGTGATAGGCTTGCATTGGGGATGTGGCAGGATAGATCACCAGTACACAACAACTGGCATTGACCAATAAGGAAATTTCCCTAAGTGTGTGGAGCCTAAGGTACAGGTGTCTTTGGGTATTTAATAGGATGGAGGCCTTCTGAATATATGTCCCTTACAAAGGGGCATACAGGATTAGTTACTCCTCTCCTACCTCAGTCTTGACAAATCTCTAAGCCCTTGAGCACTGCCTTCATCACAATAAGAAGACTTCAGGGACCTCTGTTCTCATGTGCTTCAGAGACTACCCAACTGCCACCTACCTCCCAGAAGCAACTGCTTACTTAAATATTCAGACTGTGAGTGCTCCATTGCATTAGAATAGAATTAATCCAAGGTGTCTGCAACAAATTTATCTCTCCTCTAAATCTGCTTTTCTCTCTGAGTACAATGTTTCTACCACTGTTACCACTAGTATTTGAGAGCTTGGACTTGACTCACTCCTTTTTCCCTATGAAATTTCTCTGGCTTTTGTTGCATCTTTTCTATTCCTATAATCACCTTCCTAGCACACCTCAACTGCACACCTCAACTCCAAACCTAGATTATTACAAAAGTTTCTAACTGATCTTCCTAATAAGAAAGAAGTAAGGGAAATAAATGAAATAATGGAAAAAATTAGAGCTAATAGATATTTGGAAAAAATTGAATAGGGATAAAAAAGAATATACTTTCTTTTCAGCAGCACATGGTACATATACAAATATTGGCCAGGTACTAGGGCATAACATTTCAAACAAATGAAGAACAGCAGAAATAATAAATGCAATTTTTGGATCATAATGCAATAAAAATCATAATAAGGGCTCATGGAGAGGCAAATTTAAAATTAATTGGAAACTTAATAATCTAATTCTTCAAAACTGGTGGGTTAAAAAACAGATTATATGGAATAGACTTGGGGCAAGTGACCTCTATAAGACAGTCTATAATAAACCCCCAAATCCACTGTTTGACAAAAAGTGCTAGGAAAATTGGAAAGCAGTATGGGAGAGATTATGTTTAGATCAACATCTCACATTCTACACCAAGATAAACTCAGAATGGTGAACAACCTGAACATAAAGAAGGAAATAATAAGTAAAATAGATGAACACAGAAAAGTATACTTGTCATATCTTTGGGAAAGGAAAGATTTTAAGACAAAGCAAGAGTTAGAAAAAAATTACAAAACGTAAAATAAATAATTTTGATTATATTAAATTAAAAAGGTTTTGTACAAACAAAACCAATGCAACCAAAATTAGAAGGGAAGCAACCAATTGGTTAAATCTATAACAAAAACCTCTGACAAAGGTCTAATCTCTCAAATTTATGAGGAACTAAATCAATTGTACAAAAAAATCCAGCCATTCCCCAATTGGTAAATGGGAAAGGGACATGAATAGGCAATTTTCAGATTAAGAAATCAAAACTATTAATAAACACATAAAAATGTTCTAAATCTCTTATAATCAGAGAAATACAAATCAAAATAACTCTGAGGTTATCACCTCACATCTAGCAGATTGGATAACCTGACTGCAAAGGAAAGTAATGAATGCTAGAGGGGATGTGGCAAAGTCAGGACATTAATGCATTACTGGTGGAGTTGTGAATGGATACAACCATTCTGGAAGGCAATTTGGAAGTATGCCCAAACGGCGATAAAAGACAGCCTGCCCTTTGATCCAGCCATAGCAACTGCTGGGTTTGTGCCCCAAAGAGATAATAAGGAAAAAGACTTGTACAAGTATATTCATAGCTGTTCTCTTTGTGGTGGCAGAAAACTTGAAAATGAGGGGATGCCCTCGTATTGGGGAATGGCTGAACAAATTGTGGTATATGTTGGTGATGGGAATACTATTGTGCTCAAAGGAAAAATGAACTGGAGGAATTCCATGTGAACTAGAAGGACCTCTATGAATTGATGCAGAATGAAAGAAGCAGAACCAGGAGAACATTGTACATAGATACTGATACACTGTGGTACAATCGAATGTAATGGACTTCTCTACTAGTAGCAATGCAATGATCCAGCACTATTAGGAGGGACATATGAGAAAGAATGCTATCCACATCCAGAGTAAGAACTGTGGGAGCAGAAACACAGAAGAAAAACAACTGCTTAATCACATTGGTTGATGGGGCTATGACTGGGAAAGTAGACTCTAAACAATCACCACAGTGCAAATATTAATAATATGGAAACGGGTCGTGATCAGTGACACATGTTAAACCCAGTGGAATTGTGCATCAGATATAGGAAGGGGTTGGGGGGAGGGGAGGGAAAGAACATGAGTCTTGTAACCATGGAAAAATATTCTAAATCATCTAAATAAAATTAAACAACATAAATAAATAAATAAAGGGGGGGGAGAACAAATCATAGAAACAATTACTGATTTCATTGAGAATGATAATGAGGAAACGACATATCAAAATCTATGGGATACCACCAAAGTGGTACTTGGGGGAAGCTTTATATCCCTAAGTGCCTATATCAACAAAATAGAGAGGGAGGAGTGAATTGGGCTTACAACTTAAAAAGCTAGAAAGAGAACAAATGAAAAATCCCCAGAAAAAAATTGGAAATCCTAAAATCAAAGGAGAAATTAATAAAATTGAAAGTAAGAGAACTATTGAACTAATAAATAAGTCTAGGAGCTAGTGCTCTAACTGATCTTATTTCCTCTATTTCTCCCATCAATCAATCAGCAAGTGTTTGTTAATAATCTATTATTTTCCAAATGAGGGGATGCCCTTCAATTGGTGAATGGCTGAAGAGACTGTGGTATCTGTTGGTGATGGAATACTGTGCTCAAAGGAATAATGAAACGGAGGAATTCCATGTGAACTAGAACTAGAATGACCTTCATGAATTGATGCAGAGTGAAAGGAGCAGAACCATTATACATTGAGACTGATACATGGTGGTATAATTGAATGTAATGGACTTCTCTACTAGCAGCAATGTAATGATCCAGGACAATTCTGAGAAACTATGAGACAAAACACTATCCACATTCAGAGGAAGAACTGTGGGAATAGAAACACAGAAGAAAAACAAGTGCTTGATCACAAGAGTCAGTGGGGATATGATTGGAGATATAGACTCTAAATGATCACCCTAGTGCAAATATCAATAATATGGAAATGGGTCTTGATCAATGACACATGGAAAACACAGGTGAATTACATGTAAGCTACAAGAAGGGGGAGGAGGAGGGCAGGGAAAGAACATGAATCTTGTAACCATGGAAAAATATTCTAAATTAATGAATTAAATAGTTTTCCTAAATTAAAAAAAATTTTTTTTAAAGAATCTATTACTTTTCACTATGCTTAAAGGGCTATAAAACCGTGCATACCCTTTGATCCTATAATATCACCTCTACAGAGTCTGTATCTCAAACAGATAATAAAAAAGGGGAAAGAATCTACTTGTGCAAAAATATTTATAGCAGCTCCTTTTGTGGTGGCAAAGAATTGGAAATTTAGGGAATGTCCATCAGTTAGGGAATGGCTGAACAAATTGTGGTACATGTTGGTGATGAAGTACTATTGTACTATAAGAAATGATAAGCAGGGGCAGCTGGGTGGCTCAGTGGATTGAGTCAGGGCTAGAGATGGGAGGTCCTAGGTTAAAATCTGGCCTCAGATAGTTTCTAGCTGTGTGACCTAGGCAAGTCACTTGACCCCCATTGCCTAACCATTACTACTCTTCTGCCTTGAAACCAATACATAGTTTTGATTCTAAGACAGAAGGTAAGGGTTAAAAAAATAAATAAATGAAAAGCAGGATGATTTCAGAAACAATTAGAAAGACCTGCATGAACTGATGCAGAGTGAAATAAGCAGAACCAAATCAGGAGAATATTGTACACAATTAACAGCAATATTGTATGATGATCAACTGTGAAAACTTGACTACTCTCAGCAATGCAATGATCTGGGATGATTCTGGAAGACTTCTGATGAGGAATGCTATCCATCTCCAGAGAAAACTGTTGGAGTCAGATGAATGTGGATCAAAGCAGACTATCTTTCACATCAGTTTTCATATCACCTTTATTTTGAGGGTTTGGTTATTGTATGAATAAGCTCTTACAACAATGACCAATAGGGAAGTGTATTTTGCACGATAAAAAATAAAATAAAATAAATTTATTATGTTCCACGCACTATGGGTGCTAAGGATACAAGAATAAGGAATAAAAAAAAAAACCCCAACCCTACTTGAAATAAGCTTATATTCTAATGGGTGAGTAAACTTATGTTAAAATATACATGCCATAAATACAAAGCTAACAAATAAAAATAGATACAAAATTGTTAAATACATGATAGTTTGGGAAGGATGGAACTAATGGTTAGGGGAAAGGAGAACTTCATTAAGAAGACAGTACCTCTTCTATATATTAAATAAAGGCTGAGGCTAATGAAAAGAGGGAATACATAGGAACAATCATTAGCACAAAGACAGGAAGATAGGAGATGGTTAGTGTTATGAGGAAGAGAGAGGTGGACAGCTTAGTTGAATTATAGAGTGCTAAAAAGGAGCATCATATTCAATGAAATTAGAAAGGTAATGTTTGGGCTGGTTTACATTGAGCTTTAAAAGCTATACAGAAAGGTGAATAGTTGGCTCAGTGTATAGAGAGCCAGGCTTGGAGATAGGAGGTAGTGGGTTTAAATTTGGCTTAAACACGTGCTCGGTATGTGGCTCTGGGCAAGTCACCTTAACCCCATTGCCCTTATTGCTCTTTTGCCTTAGAACCAATCATTAGATTGATTCTAAGATGGAAAGAAGGGAAACGTTTAAAAATAAATGAATAAAAATAAAAGCTATACAGAGCAGTTTATATTTTTTCCAGAAGCAATAAGAATTCTCTAGAATTGGTTGAGTATAAGAATCTCATGAGACTTCCAGGTAAAGATAACTGGTAATATAGTGAAAATACAGGATTGGAATCCAAGAGAGTAGAGATAGATAGATGAATCTGATTATTAGCTGCAGAAATAGAAACTTGGCATGGCATAGAGGATAGTGAGTTGGCCTGAGAAACAGGAAACCTTGGGTGCAAATCTAGTGTGTGATTCTGGAGAAATCATTAACTTTTCAATCTCCAGGTAATGCTCTATAAAACTACTAGTTGCAGAGGAGTCAATATGTATTGGAAAAGTGAGTTTTCTCATCAAAAAGGTCTCTATATCAATGAAACCATAGTCCTGATCCTATCCCACATCTCACAGATGTAACTGAATTGGTAGGAGCTGATTAGAAAGGGAGAGATTGTGGAGCAGAGAGGAGAAGGGATTCTAGGAATGAACCTTTGGGCTATTAACGTTACATTCTGTGTTGGCTTTCACTGACAAAACAGACTTTCTGTATCAGTTTGTATCAACAGAAGTGGTCCTAATGCTATAATTTTAACAAAATAAACTAAGTTTTCTCTGTTTTCTAGGCTTATCTCAATTTTATGGAATCTTTTTGGTATTGAACTCAGTAATACAGAATGCCATGGTCAAGGACTCAGTCCACCAACTGGAACATTTGTTGGATCTAGGGTTATTGGTATTCAGTCCTTTCAGTCTTATCTGACTCTTCCTGACCCCATTTGGGGTTTTCTTGGCAAAAATAGTGGAGTGCTCTGCCATTTTCTTCTCCAGCTCATTTTACAGATGAGGAAACTGAGGCAAACAGCTTTTGCTGTGAGTTGCCCAGGGTCACAGAATCATAAGTGTTTGAGATCAGATTTGAACCCAGAAAGAGAAGTCTTCCAGTCTCCAGGTCCAGAACTCCAGCCACCTAGCTGGCCCTTTGGGCTAGAGTTAGGAGTGGCAATATAGAGGTGAGGTCTATGGTGTCTCTCTTTAATTTCTCTCTCTTTTTTTTTATGCAGTATGGATGGATTAGAAATAGACAACTTGTGGTGGGTAGCTAGAGAAAACAGAATAATGGTTCTAGGAAATGGGTTGGATAGGCTATATTTATCCCTAGCTGTTCCTTCTCGATTGGATAAGGAGAAATAAGCTTCTCTTTCCAGTTCAAATGGGAAAAGAAGAGGTCTAATTTTAGGAGTATGAACTTTATTTGAGTCAATACAAATTCATATTCTGGAAGATCTTATAATGCAGGAGGACCAAGAACCATCATCCTCACTATGTTATCAAACTGGGGAGCCAGAAAAGGGACCAGCAGTGGTAGATGATTCCCTACCTCAGGTCTCTCCCCACTTTAATCCATCCTCGACACAATGGTGGAAGTGATTTTCCTAATGTAGGTATGACCATGTCACTCCAACTCAGTAAGTTCCAGCAGTTCTATAGAACCTCTAAGATCAAATATAAACTCTTCTGTTTAGAATTTCAAGTTCTTCACAACCTGTCCTCTCCCTTTACTTCCACTCTTCTTATAAAGTGTTCTATTCCATTTATACTAGTTCTCTAAGGACCAGTCATACTGGCCTATTTACTATTTCTCACACACAAAATTCCTGTATCTCTGTATCTTTGAATTCATGCCCAAAATACTCTCTTTACAGTCACCTCTTGAAATCCTTGGCTTCCTTTAAGACAGCTTAAATGGCATCTTCAATAGGAATAATTTCTCAGTAATCCTTACTACTTGTGCCTTTTCTCTGAGATCACCTCCAATTTATACTGTATATATTTTGTACTTTATAGTTGTTTGCATGTTTCTCCCCAATTAAAATGAGATCTTCTTGAAGACGAAGGCCATGTTTTTGCCTTTGGATCCCTGGTGCTCTGTGACAATACCTGACACACATAAACACTTCTTTTTCTTCTTCTTTTAAATAAAAACCCTTAGCTTCCATCTTAGAATCAATACTGTGTATTGGTTCTGAGGCAGAAGAGTGGTAAGGGTTAGGCAATGGGGGTCAAGTGACTTACCCAGGGTCACACAGCTTGGAAGTGTCTAAGTCCGTATTTGAACCCAGGACCTCTCATCTCTGGGCCTGGCTCTCAATCCACTGAGCCACCCAGCTGCCTCCACTAAATGCTTCTTGACTGATGCTGATTATCATTGTTTTAAATTGTTTTTGTTTTAAAGAAAAAAGGGCATTTTGTTTTTACCTTTTCATGCACATGCCATCTTTTCCATTAGCCTGGGAGCTCCTTGGGGAAAAGGGTAGCCCTTGTTTTTGTATCTTCAATACAATACCTGTCACATTGTTGTTTGAGCTTTGCTTCATATAGGACAGATGACATCACAGGGTGATGTTCTGACTTGCTTGTGAATTGGATTTAAATGAGGCAGAGTTGCACAAAATCATCAGCCTCACTCTTTCTTCCAGAGTTGTTGAAATCCAGTGGCAAGACAAAAGTCAGGATAACTGGAGCTGGATCAGAATGTAATGGATGAACTTGGCATCTTCGACATCTGACCAAAATCTAAGTGCTCCACAGTGCCTGCTTTTGGAACGAATTGTTCTCATCTGCCCATTCTGCACAAAAAAATCTTTGCATACTTAGGATAGACATCTGTCTAAGTCACTAAAGAGTTTGTGGCCTCTCAGGTACCCTCAACTTGGTTTACACATCTTATTTTGCTAGGGTCATGTTGATGAACCTACTGCAGGCATGCCAGAGAGTGCTGTTCCCCTCCCTCTCTCCAGGCTCCTAAGGACATTTCTCTCATCACCTGACCCTCTGCCCAGCAGTCCAATGGGAGCCCTTCCTCCTTCACCTGTCTGGGATAAGAGGGCAGCTCACATGTGGCATGAGGTTGCAGTTTGGGCACTCATTCTCTAAAAGGTTTGCCATCACTGTGATAGGCATGCTTATAGCTTCTTGAAACCAGTGAAAAGTGGGCCCCAAAAGTGGATGAGCAGCCTTAAAAGGCTTGGCAATCAATCCCTCACACCAGAGGTACTAGTGCTTCCTGCACACCCCATACACCCCTACCTGTTACATAGTATATGTACAATATAGGCTTATTGCAGTCATGTCTAAGTCAAGAGCCTTAGATGGATCTTGTTGGAAGGTCATGGGTTTCCCAAATCTTCCTCTTTTTTAAAAAGAATAGAAAGCAGAAGGAAGATAATCAAGAAAATTATGTATCCAGTGTTTAGTTCATGTATATATATATATATATATATATATATATATATACACACACACCATAACATACGTACTGACTTGGTGAGTATATCCTGGATTGATTGTGTGTGTGGTTCTTGCTAGTGGCTTCATGTCAGGAAGGAAGAGGCACCTTGCAACCTGAA